>NW_028294832.1:0-112744 GCF_964341445.2 Mesoplodon mirus | reverse complement strand
TAGGTACTGTCACCATGGGCACTGTCACCGTGAACACTTTTACCATCAGCTCTGTTACCCTGGGTATTGTCACCATGGGAACTATCACCGTGACAGTTGTGAACATGGGCACTCTCAGCATGGGCACTCTCACCATGAGCAATGTCACCATGAATACTGTCACCCTGTGTATTGTCACCATGGGCACTGTCACCGTGAGCACTACACCATGAGAATTGTGACAATGGGCACTGTCCCCATGGCCACATTCACCATAGGAACTAACGCCGTGAACACTGTCACCATGAGCAATGTCACTGTGTGCAGTTTCACCACACTATCACCGTAAGCAATGTCACCATGAGCAATATCACCATGGGCACTGTCACCATTTTGCACTGCCACCATGTCAGTGTCACCATGGGCTGTTTCACTATGAGAACTGTCACCATGGGTAATAGCACCATGGGCACTGTCACCGTGAACAATGTCACTATGAGAATTTTCACCATAGGCCCTGTCACCGTGAGAATTGTCACCATCGGCACTGTCAACATGGAGACTATAACCTTGAGCACTGTCACCATGAGCACAGACACCATGGTCACATTCAATGTAAGACCTGTCACCACGGAGACTATCAACATTGGCACTGTCACCGTGCGGTTGTCACCATGAGCACTATCACCATGGGCGATGTCTCCATGGGCAGTTTCACCATGAGCACTGTCACTATTGGCACTCTCACCATCGGCACTGTCACCATGGGCACCGTCACCGTGAGCACTGTCACCATGAGCCTTGTCACACTGGGCGCTGTCACCATGGGCACAGTCACCGTGGGCACTGTCACAATGGGAATTATCAGCATGGGCTTTGTCAGCCTTGGCACTGTCCCCGTGGGCACTGACACCGTGACATCTATCACCATAAACACAGTAAACATGGGCACTGTCACCATGAGCACGGACACCATGAGCACTGCCACAAAGAGCACTGTTATTTATGGCACTGCCAACGTGAGCACTGTCACCATGAGCACTGTCACCACGGGCATGACACCATGGGCACTGTCACTGTGAGCACTACACCATGAGAATTGTGACTATGGGCACTGTTACCATGGACACTCTCACCATGGGAACTATCACCGTGAACACTGTCCCCATGAACACTGTCACTGTGTGCAGTGTCACCATGCGCACTGTCACTGTAAGGACTATCACCATAAGCAAAGTCACCATGAGCAATGTCACCATGGGCAATGTCACCATTTTGCCCTGCCACCATGTGCAGTGTCACCATGGCTAATATCACCATAGGCACTTTCACTGTGTGAAATGTGACCGTGCGGAATGACTCTATGGGCACTGGCATCATGGGCATTGTCACTGTGAGAAGTGTCACCATGGGCACTGTCAATGTCGGCACTGTCACCATGCGCACTCTCATTGTGGGCACTGTCACCATGGACAGTGCCACCTTCGGGTCTGTCACCATGAACTCTGTAACAATGCCCATTATCAACGTGTGCACTGTCAACATGGGCACTATCCCCATGAGCACTGTCAGCATGTGCACTGTCACTATTTAGCACTGTCACCAGTTGAACTACCACCATGGGCAATGTCACAATGTGCACTATCACTGTGAGCACGGTTACCATGGGGACTGTAACAATGCACAGTGTCACCATCGGTACTGTCCCCATGGGAACTGCCACCAAGTGCACTGTCACCATTAGCACTGTCACCACAAGCACTGCCACCTTGGGAAATGCTATTATGAGCACTGTCACCATGAAAACTGTCGCTATGAGTACTGCCACCATGGGGATTTTCAACATCAGTAGTCACCATGGGTAATGTCACCATTTTCACTGTCATCATGAGCACTATTACCTTGAGCACTATCACCGTGAGCACTCTCACTGTGGTCGCTGTCACCATGAGCACTGTTGCCATGGGTACGGGCACATTGCGGACTGGCACCATGAACCCTGTCACCATGGGCACTAACACTGTAAGCACTCTCACCGTGGTCACTGTGACCATGGGCACTGTTACCATGAGCACTGTCACCATAGGCAATGGTGCCGTGGGCACTGTCACCATGGGCACTGTCATCATGGGCAGTGTCACTATGGGAACTCTAACCAAGGGCACTGCAACCATGGACAATATCACTGTGAGCACTGTCACCATGGGTACTGCAACAAAGATAACTGTCACCGTGAGTACTGTCTGCAGGGTTGTCACCGTGTGCACTGTCACCATGAGAACTGTCAACATGGGCACTTTCACCATTTTTCACTGCCACCCTCTGCTTGTCACCATGGGCACTATTACCGTGAGAACTGTCACCATGCGTCCTGTCATCATTGGCACTGTCACCAAGGACACGGCCTCCATGTGCACAGTTACCATGGTCACTATCACCGTGAGAACCGTCACCATGGGAACTACCAACATGGGCAATGTCATCATGAGCACTTTCACAATGGGAACTGACACCATGGGTACTATCAACGTGCGGACTCTCACCATGGGTACTATCACCATGGGCACTGTCACTGTGAGCACTTTATCCATGAGCACTGTCACCCTGGGTATTGTCACCATGGGCACTATCACCATGAGAGTTGTGAACATGGGAACTCTCACGGTGGACACTTTCACCATGAGCAATGTCACCATGAATACTGTCACGCTGTGTATTGTCACCATGGGCACTGCCACCATGGGCACTCTCACTGTGGTCACTGTCACCATGAGCACTGTCGCCATGGGTACTGGCACAATGTAGATAGGCACCATGAGCACTGTCACCATGGGCACCATCAGTGTGAGCACTCTCACCATGGTCACTGTCACCATGGGCACTGTTACCATGAGCATCGTCACCAAAAGCAATGGCACCATGGGCCCTGTCATCATGGGCAGTGTCACCATGGGCACGCTCACTGTGAGCACTGTTCACCATGGATACTGCCAACATGGGAAATGTCACCGTGAGTACTGCCTCCATGAGTACTGGCTGCATGGGTTGTCACCATGTGCACTGACACCATGAGAACTGTCAGCAAGGGCACTGTCACCATTTTTCACTGCCACCAGGTGCAATGTCACCATGGGCACTATCACCATGGAAAGTATCACCGTGAACACTGTCACCATGAACACTGCAAATGTGTGCAGTGTCACCATGCACACTGTCACCGTAAGGACTATCACTGTAAGCAAAGTCACTATGAGCAATGTCACCATGGGCACTGTCACCATTTTGCACTGCCACCATGTGCACTATCACCTTAGGCACTGTCGCCATGAGCACTTGATCACTGAGTACTGTCACCATGGGTGATATCACCATGGGCACTGTCACCGTGAGAACTATCACCGTGAGCAATGCCATGATGGGCACTGGCGCCGTGGGTCTTTTCACTATTAGCACTGAAACAATGTGCACTATCACTGTGAGAAATCTCAACGTGCTAACTCTCCCCAAGGGCACTGTCACAGAGAGAAAAGTCATCATGGGCACTGTCACAGTCAGTATTCTCACCATGGGCACTCTCATTGTGGGCAATGCCTCCGTGAGCACTATTACCATGAACACTGCTACCGTGAACACTCTCATGATAAGAACTGTCACCATGGGCACAGACACCATGGGCACTCTCACGGTGTGCACTGTCACCAGGGGCACTGTCACAATGGGCACTGTCACCATGAGCACTGGAACCATGGGCACTCTCACCATGGGCACTATCACCATGAGCAATATCACCATGGGCACTCTCACTATTTTGCACTGCCACCAGATGCACCATGACCATGTGCACTGTCACCATGGGCAGTGTCACCATCGGTAGTCTCACCATGGGCACTGCCACCATGAGCACTGTCACCATGAACACTGCAACTATGTGCAGTGTCACCATGCACACTGTCACCGTAAGGACTATCACTGTAAGCAAAGTCACTATGAGCAATGTCACCATGGGCACTGTCACCATTTTGCACTGCCACCAGGTGCAGTGTCACCATAGGCACTTTCACCGTGAGAAATGTGACCGTGCAGAATGTCTCTATGGGCACTGACACCATGGGCATTGTCACTGTGAGCACTGTCACAACGGGCACTATCACCGTGAGAACTCTCATCATGGTAACTTTCGCCATGGGCACATTCACAGTGAGAAGTGTCACCATGGGCACTGTCAGTGTTGGCACTGTTACGATGGGCACTGTCATTGTGGGCACTGTCACCATGGCCACTGCCACCTTGGGCTCTGTCACGATGGACACTGTAATAAGACCCATTATCACCGTGGGCACTGTCACCATGGCCACTATCACCATGAGCACTGTCAGCATGTGCACTGTCACTATTTAGCACTGTCACCAGGTGAACTACCAACATGGGAACTGTCACGATGTGCACTATCACCGTGAGCAGGGTTACCATGGGCATTGTAACAAGGCACAGTGTCACCATCTGTACTGTACCCATGGGAACTGCCACCAAGAGCACTGTCACCATTAGCACTGTCACCACGAGGACTGCCTCCTTGGGCAATGCTATTATGACCACTGTCACCATTAGATTGTCGCTATGAGAACTGCCACCATGGGTATTTTCAACATGAGTACTGTCACCATGGGTATTGTCACCATTTACACTGTCACCGTGAGCACTATTACCGTGAGCTCTATCACAGTGAGCACTCTCACTGTGGTCAGTGTCACTATGACCACTGTTGCCATGGGTACTGGCACAATGCGAACAGGCACAATGAGCCCTGTCACCATGGGCACTATCAGTGTGAGCACTCTCAACATGGTCACTGTCACCATGGGCACTGTTACCATGAGCACTGTCACCATAGGCAATGGCGCCGTGGGAACTTTCACCATGGGCATTGTCATCATGGGCAGTGTCACCATGGGCACTGTCACCATGGACACTATCACTGTGAGCATTGTCACCACGTGTACAGCTACCATGAGCAGTGTCAGCATCGGTTGTGACCATGGGCACTGTCACAATGAGACTGTCAGCATGGGAACTGTCACGATTTTTCACTGCCATCATGTGCACAACAACCATGTGCACTGTCACCATGGGCACTATCACCGTGAGCACTGTCACCATGAGTACTGTCATCATGGGCACTGTCACCAAGGGCACAGCCACCATGTGCACTGTTAACATGGTCACTATCACCATGAGCACTGTCACCATGGGAACTACCAACATGGGCACGGTCATCATGAGCACTTTCACAATGGGAACTGCCACCATGGGCACTATTAACACGACCACACTCACCATGGGCACTATCACCAAGGGCACTGTCAGTTTCAGCACTATCAGCATGGGTACTGCAACCATGACCACTGTCACCCTAAGCACTGTCCCCATTCTCTGTATCACCATGTGCACTGTCACCATGGGCACTATCACCTTGAGAACTGTCAGCCTGGGCACTGTCACCATGGGTATTGTGACTTTGGGCACTGTCACCATGAGCACTGTCACCTTGGGCACTGGCACAATGTGGACTGTCACCATGAACACTGTCATCATGGGCAGTATCACCATTAGAACTGTCACTGTGGTCACTGACACCATGGCCACTCTCACCGTGAGCACTATCACCGTGAGTGTTGTGACCATGGGCACTTTCACCATGGGCAGTGTACCCATTGACAATTTAACTGTTAGTACTGTCACCATGGACACTATAACTATGGACACTGTCACCGTGGGCTCTGTCACCATGGGCACTTTCACCATGAGCACTGCCACTCTGACCACTCTCATCATAAGAACTGTCACCATGGGCACTTTCACGATGGGCACTTCCAACATTGGCACTATCACCATGAGCACTGTCAACAAGAGCACTGTCGTGGTGGGCAATGTCACCCTGCACAATGTCACCACAAGGACTATCACATTAAGCAATGTCCCCATGGGCACTGTCACCATTTTGCACTGCCACCATGTGCACTATCACCTTAGGCACTGTCACCATGAGCACTTGATCACTGAGTACTGTCACCATGGGTAATATCACCATGGGCACTGTCACCGTGAGAACTATCACCGTGAGCAATACCATGATGCGCACTGGCGCCGTGGGTCTTTTCACTATTAGCACTGAAACAATGTGCGCTATCACTGTGAGAAATGTCACCGTGCTAACTGTCCCCAAGGGCACTGTCACAGAGAGAAAAGTCATCATGGGCACTGTCACAGTCAGTATTCTCACCATGGGCACTCTCATTGTGGGCAATGCCTCCGTGAGCACTATTACCATGAACACTGCTACCGTGAACACTCTCATGATAAGAACTGTCACCATGGGCACAGACACCATGGGCACTCTCACGGTGTGCACTGTCACCAGGGGCACTGTCACAATGGGCACTGTCACCATGAGCACTGGAACCATGGGCACTCTCACCATGGGCACTATCACCATGAGCAATATCACCATGGGCACTCTCACTATTTTGCACTGCCACCAGATGCACCATGACCATGTGCACTGTCACCATGGGCAGTGTCACCATCGGTAGTCTCACCATGGGCACTGCCACAATGAGCACTGTCACCAAGAGCACTGTCACCACGGGCACTGCCACCATGAGCACTGTCACAAGAACTGTCAGTATGAGAACTGCCACCATGGGCACTTTCACCATGATTACGATCACCTGGGTATTGTCACCTTTGGCACTGTCAATGTGAGAACTATCACCGTGAGAACTATCACCATGAGCACTGTCACCACGGGCACAGCCTTAATGCGTACTGTCATCATGAACACTGTCACCATTGGCACTATCACGGTGAGAACACTCACCGTGGTCACTGTCACCATGGGCACGGTCACCGCCAGCAATGTCACTAAGAGCATAATCAACATAGGCACTGTCACCGTGAGAACAGTCACCATGGGCACTGTCAACTTGGAGACTATCACCTTGAGCACTGTCACCATGAGCACTGTCACCATGAGCAATTTCAACAGGATCACTTTCACCGTGAGAACTGTCACCATGGGGACTCTCATAATTGGCACTGCCTCCGAGGGGTTGTCATGATGAGCACTATCACCATGGGCAGTGTCTCCATGGGCAGTGTCACTGTGAGCACTCTCACTATTGGCACTATCACCATCGGCGCTGTCAGCATCGGCATGGTCACCGTGAGCACTGTCACAATGGGCATTGTCACACTGGGTGCTCTCACCATGGGCACAGTCATCGTTAGCACTCTCACCATGGGCACTGTGATCTTGGGCACTGTCACCATGGGCTCTGCCACCGTTGGCACTGTCACAATGGGAAGTATCACCATGGGCTTTGTCAGCGTGGGCAATGTCACCCTGGGCACGGCCACCATGATATGTATCACCATAGGCACTGTCACCATGGGCACTGTCACCATGAGCACGGTCACCATGAGCACTGCCACAAAGAGCACTGTCACTTATGGCACTGTCCTCATGAGAAGTGTCACCATGATCACTGTCACCATGGACAGGACACGCTGGGTATTGTCACCATGGGCACTGTCTATGAGCAGTCTCACCATGGGAATTGTCACCTTAGGTACTGTCACCATGGGCACTGTCACCGTGAACACTTTTACCATCAGCTCTGTTACCCTGGGTATTGTCACCATGGGAACTATCACCGTGACAGTTGTGAACATGGGCACTCTCAGCATGGGCACTCTCACCATGAGCAATGTCACCATGAATACTGTCACCCTGTGTATTGTCACCATGGGCACTGTCACCGTGAGCACTACACCATGAGAATTGTGACAATGGGCACTGTCCCCATGGCCACATTCACCATAGGAACTAACGCCGTGAACACTGTCACCATGAGCAATGTCACTGTGTGCAGTTTCACCACACTATCACCGTAAGCAATGTCACCATGAGCAATATCACCATGGGCACTGTCACCATTTTGCACTGCCACCATGTCAGTGTCACCATGGGCTGTTTCACTATGAGAACTGTCACCATGGGTAATAGCACCATGGGCACTGTCACCGTGAACAATGTCACTATGAGAATTTTCACCATAGGCCCTGTCACCGTGAGAATTGTCACCATCGGCACTGTCAACATGGAGACTATAACCTTGAGCACTGTCACCATGAGCACAGACACCATGGTCACATTCAATGTAAGACCTGTCACCACGGAGACTATCAACATTGGCACTGTCACCGTGCGGTTGTCACCATGAGCACTATCACCATGGGCGATGTCTCCATGGGCAGTTTCACCATGAGCACTGTCACTATTGGCACTCTCACCATCGGCACTGTCACCATGGGCACCGTCACCGTGAGCACTGTCACCATGAGCCTTGTCACACTGGGCGCTGTCACCATGGGCACAGTCACCGTGGGCACTGTCACAATGGGAATTATCAGCATGGGCTTTGTCAGCCTTGGCACTGTCCCCGTGGGCACTGACACCGTGACATCTATCACCATAAACACAGTAAACATGGGCACTGTCACCATGAGCACGGACACCATGAGCACTGCCACAAAGAGCACTGTTATTTATGGCACTGCCAACGTGAGCACTGTCACCATGAGCACTGTCACCATGGGCATGACACCATGGGCACTGTCACTGTGAGCACTACACCATGAGAATTGTGACTATGGGCACTGTTACCATGGACACTCTCACCATGGGAACTATCACCGTGAACACTGTCCCCATGAACACTGTCACTGTGTGCAGTGTCACCATGCGCACTGTCACTGTAAGGACTATCACCGTAAGCAAAGTCACCATGAGCAATGTCACCATGGGCAATGTCACCATTTTGCCCTGCCACCATGTGCAGTGTCACCATGGCTAATATCACCATAGGCACTTTCACTGTGTGAAATGTGACCGTGCGGAATGACTCTATGGGCACTGGCATCATGGGCATTGTCACTGTGAGAAGTGTCACCATGGGCACTGTCAATGTCGGCACTGTCACCATGCGCACTCTCATTGTGGGCACTGTCACCATGGACAGTGCCACCTTCGGGTCTGTCACCATGAACTCTGTAACAATGCCCATTATCAACGTGTGCACTGTCAACATGGGCACTATCCCCATGAGCACTGTCAGCATGTGCACTGTCACTATTTAGCACTGTCACCAGTTGAACTACCACCATGGGCAATGTCACAATGTGCACTATCACTGTGAGCACGGTTACCATGGGGACTGTAACAATGCACAGTGTCACCATCGGTACTGTCCCCATGGGAACTGCCACCAAGTGCACTGTCACCATTAGCACTGTCACCACAAGCACTGCCACCTTGGGAAATGCTATTATGAGCACTGTCACCATGAAAACTGTCGCTATGAGTACTGCCACCATGGGGATTTTCAACATCAGTAGTCACCATGGGTAATGTCACCATTTTCACTGTCATCATGAGCACTATTACCTTGAGCACTATCACCGTGAGCACTCTCACTGTGGTCGCTGTCACCATGAGCACTGTTGCCATGGGTACGGGCACATTGCGGACTGGCACCATGAACCCTGTCACCATGGGCACTAACACTGTAAGCACTCTCACCGTGGTCACTGTGACCATGGGCACTGTTACCATGAGCACTGTCACCATAGGCAATGGTGCCGTGGGCACTGTCACCATGGGCACTGTCATCATGGGCAGTGTCACTATGGGAACTCTAACCAAGGGCACTGCAACCATGGACAATATCACTGTGAGCACTGTCACCATGGGTACTGCAACAAAGATAACTGTCACCGTGAGTACTGTCTGCAGGGTTGTCACCGTGTGCACTGTCACCATGAGAACTGTCAACATGGGCACTTTCACCATTTTTCACTGCCACCCTCTGCTTGTCACCATGGGCACTATTACCGTGAGAACTGTCACCATGCGTCCTGTCATCATTGGCACTGTCACCAAGGACACGGCCTCCATGTGCACAGTTACCATGGTCACTATCACCGTGAGAACCGTCACCATGGGAACTACCAACATGGGCAATGTCATCATGAGCACTTTCACAATGGGAACTGACACCATGGGTACTATCAACGTGCGGACTCTCACCATGGGTACTATCACCATGGGCACTGTCACTGTGAGCACTTTATCCATGAGCACTGTCACCCTGGGTATTGTCACCATGGGCACTATCACCATGAGAGTTGTGAACATGGGAACTCTCACGGTGGACACTTTCACCATGAGCAATGTCACCATGAATACTGTCACGCTGTGTATTGTCACCATGGGCACTGCCACCATGGGCACTCTCACTGTGGTCACTGTCACCATGAGCACTGTCGCCATGGGTACTGGCACAATGTAGATAGGCACCATGAGCACTGTCACCATGGGCACCATCAGTGTGAGCACTCTCACCATGGTCACTGTCACCATGGGCACTGTTACCATGAGCATCGTCACCAAAAGCAATGGCACCATGGGCCCTGTCATCATGGGCAGTGTCACCATGGGCACGCTCACTGTGAGCACTGTTCACCATGGATACTGCCAACATGGGAAATGTCACCGTGAGTACTGCCTCCATGAGTACTGGCTGCATGGGTTGTCACCATGTGCACTGACACCATGAGAACTGTCAGCAAGGGCACTGTCACCATTTTTCACTGCCACCAGGTGCAATGTCACCATGGGCACTATCACCATGGAAAGTATCACCGTGAACACTGTCACCATGAACACTGCAAATGTGTGCAGTGTCACCATGCACACTGTCACCGTAAGGACTATCACTGTAAGCAAAGTCACTATGAGCAATGTCACCATGGGCACTGTCACCATTTTGCACTGCCACCATGTGCACTATCACCTTAGGCACTGTCGCCATGAGCACTTGATCACTGAGTACTGTCACCATGGGTGATATCACCATGGGCACTGTCACCGTGAGAACTATCACCGTGAGCAATGCCATGATGGGCACTGGCGCCGTGGGTCTTTTCACTATTAGCACTGAAACAATGTGCACTATCACTGTGAGAAATCTCAACGTGCTAACTCTCCCCAAGGGCACTGTCACAGAGAGAAAAGTCATCATGGGCACTGTCACAGTCAGTATTCTCACCATGGGCACTCTCATTGTGGGCAATGCCTCCGTGAGCACTATTACCATGAACACTGCTACCGTGAACACTCTCATGATAAGAACTGTCACCAGGGGCACAGACACCATGGGCACTCTCACGGTGTGCACTGTCACCAGGGGCACTGTCACAATGGGCACTGTCACCATGAGCACTGGAACCATGGGCACTCTCACCATGGGCACTATCACCATGAGCAATATCACCATGGGCACTCTCACTATTTTGCACTGCCACCAGATGCACCATGACCATGTGCACTGTCACCATGGGCAGTGTCACCATCGGTAGTCTCACCATGGGCACTGCCACCATGAGCACTGTCACCATGAACACTGCAACTATGTGCAGTGTCACCATGCACACTGACACCGTAAGGACTATCACTGTAAGCAAAGTCACTATGAGCAATGTCACCATGGGCACTGTCACCATTTTGCACTGCCACCAGGTGCAGTGTCACCATAGGCACTTTCACCGTGAGAAATGTGACCGTGCAGAATGTCTCTATGGGCACTGACACCATGGGCATTGTCACTGTGAGCACTGTCACAACGGGCACTATCACCGTGAGAACTCTCATCATGGTAACTTTCGCCATGGGCACATTCACAGTGAGAAGTGTCACCATGGGCACTGTCAGTGTTGGCACTGTTACGATGGGCACTGTCATTGTGGGCACTGTCACCATGGCCACTGCCACCTTGGGCTCTGTCACGATGGACACTGTAATAAGACCCATTATCACCGTGGGCACTGTCACCATGGCCACTATCACCATGAGCACTGTCAGCATGTGCACTGTCACTATTTAGCACTGTCACCAGGTGAACTACCAACATGGGAACTGTCACGATGTGCACTATCACCATGAGCAGGGTTACCATGGGCATTGTAACAAGGCACAGTGTCACCATCTGTACTGTACCCATGGGAACTGCCACCAAGAGCACTGTCACCATTAGCACTGTCACCACGAGGACTGCCTCCTTGGGCAATGCTATTATGACCACTGTCACCATTAGATTGTCGCTATGAGAACTGCCACCATGGGTATTTTCAACATGAGTACTGTCACCATGGGTATTGTCACCATTTACACTGTCACCGTGAGCACTATTACCGTGAGCTCTATCACAGTGAGCACTCTCACTGTGGTCAGTGTCACTATGACCACTGTTGCCATGGGTACTGGCACAATGCGAACAGGCACAATGAGCCCTGTCACCATGGGCACTATCAGTGTGAGCACTCTCAACATGGTCACTGTCACCATGGGCACTGTTACCATGAGCACTGTCACCATAGGCAATGGCGCCGTGGGAACTTTCACCATGGGCATTGTCATCATGGGCAGTGTCACCATGGGCACTGTCACCATGGACACTATCACTGTGAGCATTGTCACCACGTGTACAGCTACCATGAGCAGTGTCAGCATCGGTTGTGACCATGGGCACTGTCACAATGAGACTGTCAGCATGGGAACTGTCACGATTTTTCACTGCCATCATGTGCACAACAACCATGTGCACTGTCACCATGGGCACTATCACCGTGAGCACTGTCACCATGAGTACTGTCATCATGGGCACTGTCACCAAGGGCACAGCCACCATGTGCACTGTTAACATGGTCACTATCACCATGAGCACTGTCACCATGGGAACTACCAACATGGGCACGGTCATCATGAGCACTTTCACAATGGGAACTGCCACCATGGGCACTATTAACACGACCACACTCACCATGGGCACTATCACCAAGGGCACTGTCAGTTTCAGCACTATCAGCATGGGTACTGCAACCATGACCACTGTCACCCTAAGCACTGTCCCCATTCTCTGTATCACCATGTGCACTGTCACCATGGGCACTATCACCTTGAGAACTGTCAGCCTGGGCACTGTCACCATGGGTATTGTGACTTTGGGCACTGTCACCATGAGCACTGTCACCTTGGGCACTGGCACAATGTGGACTGTCACCATGAACACTGTCATCATGGGCAGTATCACCATTAGAACTGTCACTGTGGTCACTGACACCATGGCCACTCTCACCGTGAGCACTATCACCGTGAGTGTTGTGACCATGGGCACTTTCACCATGGGCAGTGTACCCATTGACAATTTAACTGTTAGTACTGTCACCATGGACACTATAACTATGGACACTGTCACCGTGGGCTCTGTCACCATGGGCACTTTCACCATGAGCACTGCCACTCTGACCACTCTCATCATAAGAACTGTCACCATGGGCACTTTCACGATGGGCACTTCCAACATTGGCACTATCACCATGAGCACTGTCAACAAGAGCACTGTCGTGGTGGGCAATGTCACCCTGCACAATGTCACCACAAGGACTATCACATTAAGCAATGTCCCCATGGGCACTGTCACCATTTTGCACTGCCACCATGTGCACTATCACCTTAGGCACTGTCACCATGAGCACTTGATCACTGAGTACTGTCACCATGGGTAATATCACCATGGGCACTGTCACCGTGAGAACTATCACCGTGAGCAATACCATGATGCGCACTGGCGCCGTGGGTCTTTTCACTATTAGCACTGAAACAATGTGCGCTATCACTGTGAGAAATGTCACCGTGCTAACTGTCCCCAAGGGCACTGTCACAGAGAGAAAAGTCATCATGGGCACTGTCACAGTCAGTATTCTCACCATGGGCACTCTCATTGTGGGCAATGCCTCCGTGAGCACTATTACCATGAACACTGCTACCGTGAACACTCTCATGATAAGAACTGTCACCATGGGCACAGACACCATGGGCACTCTCACGGTGTGCACTGTCACCAGGGGCACTGTCACAATGGGCACTGTCACCATGAGCACTGGAACCATGGGCACTCTCACCATGGGCACTATCACCATGAGCAATATCACCATGGGCACTCTCACTATTTTGCACTGCCACCAGATGCACCATGACCATGTGCACTGTCACCATGGGCAGTGTCACCATCGGTAGTCTCACCATGGGCACTGCCACAATGAGCACTGTCACCAAGAGCACTGTCACCACGGGCACTGCCACCATGAGCACTGTCACAAGAACTGTCAGTATGAGAACTGCCACCATGGGCACTTTCACCATGATTACGATCACCTGGGTATTGTCACCTTTGGCACTGTCAATGTGAGAACTATCACCGTGAGAACTATCACCATGAGCACTGTCACCACGGGCACAGCCTTAATGCGTACTGTCATCATGAACACTGTCACCATTGGCACTATCACGGTGAGAACACTCACCGTGGTCACTGTCACCATGGGCACGGTCACCGCCAGCAATGTCACTAAGAGCATAATCAACATAGGCACTGTCACCGTGAGAACAGTCACCATGGGCACTGTCAACTTGGAGACTATCACCTTGAGCACTGTCACCATGAGCACTGTCACCATGAGCAATTTCAACAGGATCACTTTCACCGTGAGAACTGTCACCATGGGGACTCTCATAATTGGCACTGCCTCCGAGGGGTTGTCATGATGAGCACTATCACCATGGGCAGTGTCTCCATGGGCAGTGTCACTGTGAGCACTCTCACTATTGGCACTATCACCATCGGCGCTGTCAGCATCGGCATGGTCACCGTGAGCACTGTCACAATGGGCATTGTCACACTGGGTGCTCTCACCATGGGCACAGTCATCGTTAGCACTCTCACCATGGGCACTGTGATCTTGGGCACTGTCACCATGGGCTCTGCCACCGTTGGCACTGTCACAATGGGAAGTATCACCATGGGCTTTGTCAGCGTGGGCAATGTCACCCTGGGCACGGCCACCATGATATGTATCACCATAGGCACTGTCACCATGGGCACTGTCACCATGAGCACGGTCACCATGAGCACTGCCACAAAGAGCACTGTCACTTATGGCACTGTCCTCATGAGAAGTGTCACCATGATCACTGTCACCATGGACAGGACACGCTGGGTATTGTCACCATGGGCACTGTCTATGAGCAGTCTCACCATGGGAATTGTCACCTTAGGTACTGTCACCATGGGCACTGTCACCGTGAACACTTTTACCATCAGCTCTGTTACCCTGGGTATTGTCACCATGGGAACTATCACCGTGACAGTTGTGAACATGGGCACTCTCAGCATGGGCACTCTCACCATGAGCAATGTCACCATGAATACTGTCACCCTGTGTATTGTCACCATGGGCACTGTCACCGTGAGCACTACACCATGAGAATTGTGACAATGGGCACTGTCCCCATGGCCACATTCACCATAGGAACTAACGCCGTGAACACTGTCACCATGAGCAATGTCACTGTGTGCAGTTTCACCACACTATCACCGTAAGCAATGTCACCATGAGCAATATCACCATGGGCACTGTCACCATTTTGCACTGCCACCATGTCAGTGTCACCATGGGCTGTTTCACTATGAGAACTGTCACCATGGGTAATAGCACCATGGGCACTGTCACCGTGAACAATGTCACTATGAGAATTTTCACCATAGGCCCTGTCACCGTGAGAATTGTCACCATCGGCACTGTCAACATGGAGACTATAACCTTGAGCACTGTCACCATGAGCACAGACACCATGGTCACATTCAATGTAAGACCTGTCACCACGGAGACTATCAACATTGGCACTGTCACCGTGCGGTTGTCACCATGAGCACTATCACCATGGGCGATGTCTCCATGGGCAGTTTCACCATGAGCACTGTCACTATTGGCACTCTCACCATCGGCACTGTCACCATGGGCACCGTCACCGTGAGCACTGTCACCATGAGCCTTGTCACACTGGGCGCTGTCACCATGGGCACAGTCACCGTGGGCACTGTCACAATGGGAATTATCAGCATGGGCTTTGTCAGCCTTGGCACTGTCCCCGTGGGCACTGACACCATGACATCTATCACCATAAACACAGTAAACATGGGCACTGTCACCATGAGCACGGACACCATGAGCACTGCCACAAAGAGCACTGTTATTTATGGCACTGCCAACGTGAGCACTGTCACCATGAGCACTGTCACCACGGGCATGACACCATGGGCACTGTCACTGTGAGCACTACACCATGAGAATTGTGACTATGGGCACTGTTACCATGGACACTCTCACCATGGGAACTATCACCGTGAACACTGTCCCCATGAACACTGTCACTGTGTGCAGTGTCACCATGCGCACTGTCACTGTAAGGACTATCACCGTAAGCAAAGTCACCATGAGCAATGTCACCATGGGCAATGTCACCATTTTGCCCTGCCACCATGTGCAGTGTCACCATGGCTAATATCACCATAGGCACTTTCACTGTGTGAAATGTGACCGTGCGGAATGACTCTATGGGCACTGGCATCATGGGCATTGTCACTGTGAGAAGTGTCACCATGGGCACTGTCAATGTCGGCACTGTCACCATGCGCACTCTCATTGTGGGCACTGTCACCATGGACAGTGCCACCTTCGGGTCTGTCACCATGAACTCTGTAACAATGCCCATTATCAACGTGTGCACTGTCAACATGGGCACTATCCCCATGAGCACTGTCAGCATGTGCACTGTCACTATTTAGCACTGTCACCAGTTGAACTACCACCATGGGCAATGTCACAATGTGCACTATCACTGTGAGCACGGTTACCATGGGGACTGTAACAATGCACAGTGTCACCATCGGTACTGTCCCCATGGGAACTGCCACCAAGTGCACTGTCACCATTAGCACTGTCACCACAAGCACTGCCACCTTGGGAAATGCTATTATGAGCACTGTCACCATGAAAACTGTCGCTATGAGTACTGCCACCATGGGGATTTTCAACATCTGTAGTCACCATGGGTAATGTCACCATTTTCACTGTCATCATGAGCACTATTACCTTGAGCACTATCACCGTGAGCACTCTCACTGTGGTCGCTGTCACCATGAGCACTGTTGCCATGGGTACGGGCACATTGTGGACTGGCACCATGAACCCTGTCACCATGGGCACTAACACTGTAAGCAGTCTCACCGTGGTCACTGTGACCATGGGCACTGTTACCATGGGCACTGTCACCATAGGCAATGGTGCCGTGGGCACTGTCACCATGGGCACTGTCATCATGGGCAGTGTCACTATGGGAACTCTAACCAAGGGCACTGCAACCATGGACAATATCACTGTGAGCACTGTCACCATGGGTACTGCAACAAAGATAACTGTCACCGTGAGTACTGTCTGCATGGGTTGTCACCGTGTGCACTGTCACCATGAGAACTGTCAACATGGGCACTTTCACCATTTTTCACTGCCACCCTCTGCTTGTCACCATGGGCACTATTACCGTGAGAACTGTCACCATGCGTCCTGTCATCATTGGCACTGTCACCAAGGACACGGCCTCCATGTGCACAGTTACCATGGTCACTATCACCGTGAGAACCGTCACCATGGGAACTACCAACATGGGCAATGTCATCATGAGCACTTTCACAATGGGAACTGACACCATGGGTACTATCAACGTGCGGACTCTCACCATGGGTACTATCACCATGGGCACTGTCACTGTGAGCACTTTATCCATGAGCACTGTCACCCTGGGTATTGTCACCATGGGCACTATCACCATGAGAGTTGTGAACATGGGAACTCTCACGGTGGACACTTTCACCATGAGCAATGTCACCATGAATACTGTCACGCTGTGTATTGTCACCATGGGCACTGCCACCATGGGCACTCTCACTGTGGTCACTGTCACCATGAGCACTGTCGCCATGGGTACTGGCACAATGTAGATAGGCACCATGAGCACTGTCACCATGGGCACCATCAGTGTGAGCACTCTCACCATGGTCACTGTCACCATGGGCACTGTTACCATGAGCATCGTCACCAAAAGCAATGGCACCATGGGCCCTGTCATCATGGGCAGTGTCACCATGGGCACGCTCACTGTGAGCACTGTTCACCATGGATACTGCCAACATGGGAAATGTCACCGTGAGTACTGTCTCCATGAGTACTGGCTGCATGGGTTGTCACCATGTGCACTGTCACCATGAGAACTGTCAGCAAGGGCACTGTCACCATTTTTCACTGCCACCAGGTGCAATGTCACCATGGGCACTATCACCATGGAAAGTATCACCGTGAACACTGTCACCATGAACACTGCAACTGTGTGCAGTGTCACCATGCACACTGTCACCGTAAGGACTATCACTGTAAGCAAAGTCACTATGAGCAATGTCACCATGGGCACTGTCACCATTTTGCACTGCCACCATGTGCACTATCACCTTAGGCACTGTCGCCATGAGCACTTGATCACTGAGTACTGTCACCATGGGTGATATCACCATGGGCACTGTCACCGTGAGAACTATCACCGTGAGCAATGCCATGATGGGCACTGGCGCCGTGGGTCTTTTCACTATTAGCACTGAAACAATGTGCACTATCACTGTGAGAAATCTCAACGTGCTAACTCTCCCCAAGGGCACTGTCACAGAGAGAAAAGTCATCATGGGCACTGTCACAGTCAGTATTCTCACCATGGGCACTCTCATTGTGGGCAATGCCTCCGTGAGCACTATTACCATGAACACTGCTACCGTGAACACTCTCATGATAAGAACTGTCACCATGGGCACAGACACCATGGGCACTCTCACGGTGTGCACTGTCACCAGGGGCACTGTCACAATGGGCACTGTCACCATGAGCACTGGAACCATGGGCACTCTCACCATGGGCACTATCACCATGAGCAATATCACCATGGGCACTCTCACTATTTTGCACTGCCACCAGATGCACCATGACCATGTGCACTGTCACCATGGGCAGTGTCACCATCGGTAGTCTCACCATGGGCACTGCCACCATGAGCACTGTCACCATGAACACTGCAACTATGTGCAGTGTCACCATGCACACTGACACCGTAAGGACTATCACTGTAAGCAAAGTCACTATGAGCAATGTCACCATGGGCACTGTCACCATTTTGCACTGCCACCAGGTGCAGTGTCACCATAGGCACTTTCACCGTGAGAAATGTGACCGTGCAGAATGTCTCTATGGGCACTGACACCATGGGCATTGTCACTGTGAGCACTGTCACAACGGGCACTATCACCGTGAGAACTCTCATCATGGTAACTTTCGCCATGGGCACATTCACAGTGAGAAGTGTCACCATGGGCACTGTCAGTGTTGGCACTGTTACGATGGGCACTGTCATTGTGGGCACTGTCACCATGGCCACTGCCACCTTGGGCTCTGTCACGATGGACACTGTAATAAGACCCATTATCACCGTGGGCACTGTCACCATGGCCACTATCACCATGAGCACTGTCAGCATGTGCACTGTCACTATTTAGCACTGTCACCAGGTGAACTACCAACATGGGAACTGTCACGATGTGCACTATCACCGTGAGCAGGGTTACCATGGGCATTGTAACAAGGCACAGTGTCACCATCTGTACTGTACCCATGGGAACTGCCACCAAGAGCACTGTCACCATTAGCACTGTCACCACGAGGACTGCCTCCTTGGGCAATGCTATTATGACCACTGTCACCATTAGATTGTCGCTATGAGAACTGCCACCATGGGTATTTTCAACATGAGTACTGTCACCATGGGTATTGTCACCATTTACACTGTCACCGTGAGCACTATTACCGTGAGCTCTATCACAGTGAGCACTCTCACTGTGGTCAGTGTCACTATGACCACTGTTGCCATGGGTACTGGCACAATGCGAACAGGCACAATGAGCCCTGTCACCATGGGCACTATCAGTGTGAGCACTCTCAACATGGTCACTGTCACCATGGGCACTGTTACCATGAGCACTGTCACCATAGGCAATGGCGCCGTGGGAACTTTCACCATGGGCATTGTCATCATGGGCAGTGTCACCATGGGCACTGTCACCATGGACACTATCACTGTGAGCATTGTCACCACGTGTACAGCTACCATGAGCAGTGTCAGCATCGGTTGTGACCATGGGCACTGTCACAATGAGACTGTCAGCATGGGAACTGTCACGATTTTTCACTGCCATCATGTGCACAACAACCATGTGCACTGTCACCATGGGCACTATCACCGTGAGCACTGTCACCATGAGTACTGTCATCATGGGCACTGTCACCAAGGGCACAGCCACCATGTGCACTGTTAACATGGTCACTATCACCATGAGCACTGTCACCATGGGAACTACCAACATGGGCACGGTCATCATGAGCACTTTCACAATGGGAACTGCCACCATGGGCACTATTAACACGACCACACTCACCATGGGCACTATCACCAAGGGCACTGTCAGTTTCAGCACTATCAGCATGGGTACTGCAACCATGACCACTGTCACCCTAAGCACTGTCCCCATTCTCTGTATCACCATGTGCACTGTCACCATGGGCACTATCACCTTGAGAACTGTCAGCCTGGGCACTGTCACCATGGGTATTGTGACTTTGGGCACTGTCACCATGAGCACTGTCACCTTGGGCACTGGCACAATGTGGACTGTCACCATGAACACTGTCATCATGGGCAGTATCACCATTAGAACTGTCACTGTGGTCACTGACACCATGGCCACTCTCACCGTGAGCACTATCACCGTGAGTGTTGTGACCATGGGCACTTTCACCATGGGCAGTGTACCCATTGACAATTTAACTGTTAGTACTGTCACCATGGACACTATAACTATGGACACTGTCACCGTGGGCTCTGTCACCATGGGCACTTTCACCATGAGCACTGCCACTCTGACCACTCTCATCATAAGAACTGTCACCATGGGCACTTTCACGATGGGCACTTCCAACATTGGCACTATCACCATGAGCACTGTCAACAAGAGCACTGTCGTGGTGGGCAATGTCACCCTGCACAATGTCACCACAAGGACTATCACATTAAGCAATGTCCCCATGGGCACTGTCACCATTTTGCACTGCCACCATGTGCACTATCACCTTAGGCACTGTCACCATGAGCACTTGATCACTGAGTACTGTCACCATGGGTAATATCACCATGGGCACTGTCACCGTGAGAACTATCACCGTGAGCAATACCATGATGCGCACTGGCGCCGTGGGTCTTTTCACTATTAGCACTGAAACAATGTGCGCTATCACTGTGAGAAATGTCACCGTGCTAACTGTCCCCAAGGGCACTGTCACAGAGAGAAAAGTCATCATGGGCACTGTCACAGTCAGTATTCTCACCATGGGCACTCTCATTGTGGGCAATGCCTCCGTGAGCACTATTACCATGAACACTGCTACCGTGAACACTCTCATGATAAGAACTGTCACCATGGGCACAGACACCATGGGCACTCTCACGGTGTGCACTGTCACCAGGGGCACTGTCACAATGGGCACTGTCACCATGAGCACTGGAACCATGGGCACTCTCACCATGGGCACTATCACCATGAGCAATATCACCATGGGCACTCTCACTATTTTGCACTGCCACCAGATGCACCATGACCATGTGCACTGTCACCATGGGCAGTGTCACCATCGGTAGTCTCACCATGGGCACTGCCACAATGAGCACTGTCACCAAGAGCACTGTCACCACGGGCACTGCCACCATGAGCACTGTCACAAGAACTGTCAGTATGAGAACTGCCACCATGGGCACTTTCACCATGATTACGATCACCTGGGTATTGTCACCTTTGGCACTGTCAATGTGAGAACTATCACCGTGAGAACTATCACCATGAGCACTGTCACCACGGGCACAGCCTTAATGCGTACTGTCATCATGAACACTGTCACCATTGGCACTATCACGGTGAGAACACTCACCGTGGTCACTGTCACCATGGGCACGGTCACCGCCAGCAATGTCACTAAGAGCATAATCAACATAGGCACTGTCACCGTGAGAACAGTCACCATGGGCACTGTCAACTTGGAGACTATCACCTTGAGCACTGTCACCATGAGCACTGTCACCATGAGCAATTTCAACAGGATCACTTTCACCGTGAGAACTGTCACCATGGGGACTCTCATAATTGGCACTGCCTCCGAGGGGTTGTCATGATGAGCACTATCACCATGGGCAGTGTCTCCATGGGCAGTGTCACTGTGAGCACTCTCACTATTGGCACTATCACCATCGGCGCTGTCAGCATCGGCATGGTCACCGTGAGCACTGTCACAATGGGCATTGTCACACTGGGTGCTCTCACCATGGGCACAGTCATCGTTAGCACTCTCACCATGGGCACTGTGATCTTGGGCACTGTCACCATGGGCTCTGCCACCGTTGGCACTGTCACAATGGGAAGTATCACCATGGGCTTTGTCAGCGTGGGCAATGTCACCCTGGGCACGGCCACCATGATATGTATCACCATAGGCACTGTCACCATGGGCACTGTCACCATGAGCATGGTCACCATGAGCACTGCCACAAAGAGCACTGTCACTTATGGCACTGTCCTCATGAGAAGTGTCACCATGATCACTGTCACCATGGACAGGACACGCTGGGTATTGTCACCATGGGCACTGTCTATGAGCAGTCTCACCATGGGAATTGTCACCTTAGGTACTGTCACCATGGGCACAGTCACCGTGAACACTTTTACCATCAGCTCTGTTACCCTGGGTATTGTCACCATGGGAACTATCACCGTGACAGTTGTGAACATGGGCACTCTCAGCATGGGCACTCTCACCATGAGCAATGTCACCATGAATACTGTCACCCTGTGTATTGTCACCATGGGCACTGTCACCGTGAGCACTACACCATGAGAATTGTGACAATGGGCACTGTCCCCATGGCCACATTCACCATAGGAACTAACGCCGTGAACACTGTCACCATGAGCAATGTCACTGTGTGCAGTTTCACCACACTATCACCGTAAGCAATGTCACCATGAGCAATATCACCATGGGCACTGTCACCATTTTGCACTGCCACCATGTCAGTGTCACCATGGGCTGTTTCACTATGAGAACTGTCACCATGGGTAATAGCACCATGGGCACTGTCACCGTGAACAATGTCACTATGAGAATTTTCACCATAGGCCCTGTCACCGTGAGAATTGTCACCATCGGCACTGTCAACATGGAGACTATAACCTTGAGCACTGTCACCATGAGCACAGACACCATGGTCACATTCAATGTAAGACCTGTCACCACGGAGACTATCAACATTGGCACTGTCACCGTGCGGTTGTCACCATGAGCACTATCACCATGGGCGATGTCTCCATGGGCAGTTTCACCATGAGCACTGTCACTATTGGCACTCTCACCATCGGCACTGTCACCATGGGCACCGTCACCGTGAGCACTGTCACCATGAGCCTTGTCACACTGGGCGCTGTCACCATGGGCACAGTCACCGTGGGCACTGTCACAATGGGAATTATCAGCATGGGCTTTGTCAGCCTTGGCACTGTCCCCGTGGGCACTGACACCGTGACATCTATCACCATAAACACAGTAAACATGGGCACTGTCACCATGAGCACGGACACCATGAGCACTGCCACAAAGAGCACTGTTATTTATGGCACTGCCAACGTGAGCACTGTCACCATGAGCACTGTCACCATGGGCATGACACCATGGGCACTGTCACTGTGAGCACTACACCATGAGAATTGTGACTATGGGCACTGTTACCATGGACACTCTCACCATGGGAACTATCACCGTGAACACTGTCCCCATGAACACTGTCACTGTGTGCAGTGTCACCATGCGCACTGTCACTGTAAGGACTATCACCGTAAGCAAAGTCACCATGAGCAATGTCACCATGGGCAATGTCACCATTTTGCCCTGCCACCATGTGCAGTGTCACCATGGCTAATATCACCATAGGCACTTTCACTGTGTGAAATGTGACCGTGCGGAATGACTCTATGGGCACTGGCATCATGGGCATTGTCACTGTGAGAAGTGTCACCATGGGCACTGTCAATGTCGGCACTGTCACCATGCGCACTCTCATTGTGGGCACTGTCACCATGGACAGTGCCACCTTCGGGTCTGTCACCATGAACTCTGTAACAATGCCCATTATCAACGTGTGCACTGTCAACATGGGCACTATCCCCATGAGCACTGTCAGCATGTGCACTGTCACTATTTAGCACTGTCACCAGTTGAACTACCACCATGGGCAATGTCACAATGTGCACTATCACTGTGAGCACGGTTACCATGGGGACTGTAACAATGCACAGTGTCACCATCGGTACTGTCCCCATGGGAACTGCCACCAAGTGCACTGTCACCATTAGCACTGTCACCACAAGCACTGCCACCTTGGGAAATGCTATTATGAGCACTGTCACCATGAAAACTGTCGCTATGAGTACTGCCACCATGGGGATTTTCAACATCAGTAGTCACCATGGGTAATGTCACCATTTTCACTGTCATCATGAGCACTATTACCTTGAGCACTATCACCGTGAGCACTCTCACTGTGGTCGCTGTCACCATGAGCACTGTTGCCATGGGTACGGGCACATTGCGGACTGGCACCATGAACCCTGTCACCATGGGCACTAACACTGTAAGCACTCTCACCGTGGTCACTGTGACCATGGGCACTGTTACCATGAGCACTGTCACCATAGGCAATGGTGCCGTGGGCACTGTCACCATGGGCACTGTCATCATGGGCAGTGTCACTATGGGAACTCTAACCAAGGGCACTGCAACCATGGACAATATCACTGTGAGCACTGTCACCATGGGTACTGCAACAAAGATAACTGTCACCGTGAGTACTGTCTGCAGGGTTGTCACCGTGTGCACTGTCACCATGAGAACTGTCAACATGGGCACTTTCACCATTTTTCACTGCCACCCTCTGCTTGTCACCATGGGCACTATTACCGTGAGAACTGTCACCATGCGTCCTGTCATCATTGGCACTGTCACCAAGGACACGGCCTCCATGTGCACAGTTACCATGGTCACTATCACCGTGAGAACCGTCACCATGGGAACTACCAACATGGGCAATGTCATCATGAGCACTTTCACAATGGGAACTGACACCATGGGTACTATCAACGTGCGGACTCTCACCATGGGTACTATCACCATGGGCACTGTCACTGTGAGCACTTTATCCATGAGCACTGTCACCCTGGGTATTGTCACCATGGGCACTATCACCATGAGAGTTGTGAACATGGGAACTCTCACGGTGGACACTTTCACCATGAGCAATGTCACCATGAATACTGTCACGCTGTGTATTGTCACCATGGGCACTGCCACCATGGGCACTCTCACTGTGGTCACTGTCACCATGAGCACTGTCGCCATGGGTACTGGCACAATGTAGATAGGCACCATGAGCACTGTCACCATGGGCACCATCAGTGTGAGCACTCTCACCATGGTCACTGTCACCATGGGCACTGTTACCATGAGCATCGTCACCAAAAGCAATGGCACCATGGGCCCTGTCATCATGGGCAGTGTCACCATGGGCACGCTCACTGTGAGCACTGTTCACCATGGATACTGCCAACATGGGAAATGTCACCGTGAGTACTGCCTCCATGAGTACTGGCTGCATGGGTTGTCACCATGTGCACTGACACCATGAGAACTGTCAGCAAGGACACTGTCACCATTTTTCACTGCCACCAGGTGCAATGTCACCATGGGCACTATCACCATGGAAAGTATCACCGTGAACACTGTCACCATGAACACTGCAAATGTGTGCAGTGTCACCATGCACACTGTCACCGTAAGGACTATCACTGTAAGCAAAGTCACTATGAGCAATGTCACCATGGGCACTGTCACCATTTTGCACTGCCACCATGTGCACTATCACCTTAGGCACTGTCGCCATGAGCACTTGATCACTGAGTACTGTCACCATGGGTGATATCACCATGGGCACTGTCACCGTGAGAACTATCACCGTGAGCAATGCCATGATGGGCACTGGCGCCGTGGGTCTTTTCACTATTAGCACTGAAACAATGTGCACTATCACTGTGAGAAATCTCAACGTGCTAACTCTCCCCAAGGGCACTGTCACAGAGAGAAAAGTCATCATGGGCACTGTCACAGTCAGTATTCTCACCATGGGCACTCTCATTGTGGGCAATGCCTCCGTGAGCACTATTACCATGAACACTGCTACCGTGAACACTCTCATGATAAGAACTGTCACCATGGGCACAGACACCATGGGCACTCTCACGGTGTGCACTGTCACCAGGGGCACTGTCACAATGGGCACTGTCACCATGAGCACTGGAACCATGGGCACTCTCACCATGGGCACTATCACCATGAGCAATATCACCATGGGCACTCTCACTATTTTGCACTGCCACCAGATGCACCATGACCATGTGCACTGTCACCATGGGCAGTGTCACCATCGGTAGTCTCACCATGGGCACTGCCACCATGAGCACTGTCACCATGAACACTGCAACTATGTGCAGTGTCACCATGCACACTGACACCGTAAGGACTATCACTGTAAGCAAAGTCACTATGAGCAATGTCACCATGGGCACTGTCACCATTTTGCACTGCCACCAGGTGCAGTGTCACCATAGGCACTTTCACCGTGAGAAATGTGACCGTGCAGAATGTCTCTATGGGCACTGACACCATGGGCATTGTCACTGTGAGCACTGTCACAACGGGCACTATCACCGTGAGAACTCTCATCATGGTAACTTTCGCCATGGGCACATTCACAGTGAGAAGTGTCACCATGGGCACTGTCAGTGTTGGCACTGTTACGATGGGCACTGTCATTGTGGGCACTGTCACCATGGCCACTGCCACCTTGGGCTCTGTCACGATGGACACTGTAATAAGACCCATTATCACCGTGGGCACTGTCACCATGGCCACTATCACCATGAGCACTGTCAGCATGTGCACTGTCACTATTTAGCACTGTCACCAGGTGAACTACCAACATGGGAACTGTCACGATGTGCACTATCACCGTGAGCAGGGTTACCATGGGCATTGTAACAAGGCACAGTGTCACCATCTGTACTGTACCCATGGGAACTGCCACCAAGAGCACTGTCACCATTAGCACTGTCACCACGAGGACTGCCTCCTTGGGCAATGCTATTATGACCACTGTCACCATTAGATTGTCGCTATGAGAACTGCCACCATGGGTATTTTCAACATGAGTACTGTCACCATGGGTATTGTCACCATTTACACTGTCACCGTGAGCACTATTACCGTGAGCTCTATCACAGTGAGCACTCTCACTGTGGTCAGTGTCACTATGACCACTGTTGCCATGGGTACTGGCACAATGCGAACAGGCACAATGAGCCCTGTCACCATGGGCACTATCAGTGTGAGCACTCTCAACATGGTCACTGTCACCATGGGCACTGTTACCATGAGCACTGTCACCATAGGCAATGGCGCCGTGGGAACTTTCACCATGGGCATTGTCATCATGGGCAGTGTCACCATGGGCACTGTCACCATGGACACTATCACTGTGAGCATTGTCACCACGTGTACAGCTACCATGAGCAGTGTCAGCATCGGTTGTGACCATGGGCACTGTCACAATGAGACTGTCAGCATGGGAACTGTCACGATTTTTCACTGCCATCATGTGCACAACAACCATGTGCACTGTCACCATGGGCACTATCACCGTGAGCACTGTCACCATGAGTACTGTCATCATGGGCACTGTCACCAAGGGCACAGCCACCATGTGCACTGTTAACATGGTCACTATCACCATGAGCACTGTCACCATGGGAACTACCAACATGGGCACGGTCATCATGAGCACTTTCACAATGGGAACTGCCACCATGGGCACTATTAACACGACCACACTCACCATGGGCACTATCACCAAGGGCACTGTCAGTTTCAGCACTATCAGCATGGGTACTGCAACCATGACCACTGTCACCCTAAGCACTGTCCCCATTCTCTGTATCACCATGTGCACTGTCACCATGGGCACTATCACCTTGAGAACTGTCAGCCTGGGCACTGTCACCATGGGTATTGTGACTTTGGGCACTGTCACCATGAGCACTGTCACCTTGGGCACTGGCACAATGTGGACTGTCACCATGAACACTGTCATCATGGGCAGTATCACCATTAGAACTGTCACTGTGGTCACTGACACCATGGCCACTCTCACCGTGAGCACTATCACCGTGAGTGTTGTGACCATGGGCACTTTCACCATGGGCAGTGTACCCATTGACAATTTAACTGTTAGTACTGTCACCATGGACACTATAACTATGGACACTGTCACCGTGGGCTCTGTCACCATGGGCACTTTCACCATGAGCACTGCCACTCTGACCACTCTCATCATAAGAACTGTCACCATGGGCACTTTCACGATGGGCACTTCCAACATTGGCACTATCACCATGAGCACTGTCAACAAGAGCACTGTCGTGGTGGGCAATGTCACCCTGCACAATGTCACCACAAGGACTATCACATTAAGCAATGTCCCCATGGGCACTGTCACCATTTTGCACTGCCACCATGTGCACTATCACCTTAGGCACTGTCACCATGAGCACTTGATCACTGAGTACTGTCACCATGGGTAATATCACCATGGGCACTGTCACCGTGAGAACTATCACCGTGAGCAATACCATGATGCGCACTGGCGCCGTGGGTCTTTTCACTATTAGCACTGAAACAATGTGCGCTATCACTGTGAGAAATGTCACCGTGCTAACTGTCCCCAAGGGCACTGTCACAGAGAGAAAAGTCATCATGGGCACTGTCACAGTCAGTATTCTCACCATGGGCACTCTCATTGTGGGCAATGCCTCCGTGAGCACTATTACCATGAACACTGCTACCGTGAACACTCTCATGATAAGAACTGTCACCATGGGCACAGACACCATGGGCACTCTCACGGTGTGCACTGTCACCAGGGGCACTGTCACAATGGGCACTGTCACCATGAGCACTGGAACCATGGGCACTCTCACCATGGGCACTATCACCATGAGCAATATCACCATGGGCACTCTCACTATTTTGCACTGCCACCAGATGCACCATGACCATGTGCACTGTCACCATGGGCAGTGTCACCATCGGTAGTCTCACCATGGGCACTGCCACAATGAGCACTGTCACCAAGAGCACTGTCACCACGGGCACTGCCACCATGAGCACTGTCACAAGAACTGTCAGTATGAGAACTGCCACCATGGGCACTTTCACCATGATTACGATCACCTGGGTATTGTCACCTTTGGCACTGTCAATGTGAGAACTATCACCGTGAGAACTATCACCATGAGCACTGTCACCACGGGCACAGCCTTAATGCGTACTGTCATCATGAACACTGTCACCATTGGCACTATCACGGTGAGAACACTCACCGTGGTCACTGTCACCATGGGCACGGTCACCGCCAGCAATGTCACTAAGAGCATAATCAACATAGGCACTGTCACCGTGAGAACAGTCACCATGGGCACTGTCAACTTGGAGACTATCACCTTGAGCACTGTCACCATGAGCACTGTCACCATGAGCAATTTCAACAGGATCACTTTCACCGTGAGAACTGCCACCATGGGGACTCTCATAATTGGCACTGCCTCCGAGGGGTTGTCATGATGAGCACTATCACCATGGGCAGTGTCTCCATGGGCAGTGTCACTGTGAGCACTCTCACTATTGGCACTATCACCATCGGCGCTGTCAGCATCGGCATGGTCACCGTGAGCACTGTCACAATGGGCATTGTCACACTGGGTGCTCTCACCATGGGCACAGTCATCGTTAGCACTCTCACCATGGGCACTGTGATCTTGGGCACTGTCACCATGGGCTCTGCCACCGTTGGCACTGTCACAATGGGAAGTATCACCATGGGCTTTGTCAGCGTGGGCAATGTCACCCTGGGCACGGCCACCATGATATGTATCACCATAGGCACTGTCACCATGGGCACTGTCACCATGAGCACGGTCACCATGAGCACTGCCACAAAGAGCACTGTCACTTATGGCACTGTCCTCATGAGAAGTGTCACCATGATCACTGTCACCATGGACAGGACACGCTGGGTATTGTCACCATGGGCACTGTCTATGAGCAGTCTCACCATGGGAATTGTCACCTTAGGTACTGTCACCATGGGCACTGTCACCGTGAACACTTTTACCATCAGCTCTGTTACCCTGGGTATTGTCACCATGGGAACTATCACCGTGACAGTTGTGAACATGGGCACTCTCAGCATGGGCACTCTCACCATGAGCAATGTCACCATGAATACTGTCACCCTGTGTATTGTCACCATGGGCACTGTCACCGTGAGCACTACACCATGAGAATTGTGACAATGGGCACTGTCCCCATGGCCACATTCACCATAGGAACTAACGCCGTGAACACTGTCACCATGAGCAATGTCACTGTGTGCAGTTTCACCACACTATCACCGTAAGCAATGTCACCATGAGCAATATCACCATGGGCACTGTCACCATTTTGCACTGCCACCATGTCAGTGTCACCATGGGCTGTTTCACTATGAGAACTGTCACCATGGGTAATAGCACCATGGGCACTGTCACCGTGAACAATGTCACTATGAGAATTTTCACCATAGGCCCTGTCACCGTGAGAATTGTCACCATCGGCACTGTCAACATGGAGACTATAACCTTGAGCACTGTCACCATGAGCACAGACACCATGGTCACATTCAATGTAAGACCTGTCACCACGGAGACTATCAACATTGGCACTGTCACCGTGCGGTTGTCACCATGAGCACTATCACCATGGGCGATGTCTCCATGGGCAGTTTCACCATGAGCACTGTCACTATTGGCACTCTCACCATCGGCACTGTCACCATGGGCACCGTCACCGTGAGCACTGTCACCATGAGCCTTGTCACACTGGGCGCTGTCACCATGGGCACAGTCACCGTGGGCACTGTCACAATGGGAATTATCAGCATGGGCTTTGTCAGCCTTGGCACTGTCCCCGTGGGCACTGACACCGTGACATCTATCACCATAAACACAGTAAACATGGGCACTGTCACCATGAGCACGGACACCATGAGCACTGCCACAAAGAGCACTGTTATTTATGGCACTGCCAACGTGAGCACTGTCACCATGAGCACTGTCACCACGGGCATGACACCATGGGCACTGTCACTGTGAGCACTACACCATGAGAATTGTGACTATGGGCACTGTTACCATGGACACTCTCACCATGGGAACTATCACCGTGAACACTGTCCCCATGAACACTGTCACTGTGTGCAGTGTCACCATGCGCACTGTCACTGTAAGGACTATCACCGTAAGCAAAGTCACCATGAGCAATGTCACCATGGGCAATGTCACCATTTTGCCCTGCCACCATGTGCAGTGTCACCATGGCTAATATCACCATAGGCACTTTCACTGTGTGAAATGTGACCGTGCGGAATGACTCTATGGGCACTGGCATCATGGGCATTGTCACTGTGAGAAGTGTCACCATGGGCACTGTCAATGTCGGCACTGTCACCATGCGCACTCTCATTGTGGGCACTGTCACCATGGACAGTGCCACCTTCGGGTCTGTCACCATGAACTCTGTAACAATGCCCATTATCAACGTGTGCACTGTCAACATGGGCACTATCCCCATGAGCACTGTCAGCATGTGCACTGTCACTATTTAGCACTGTCACCAGTTGAACTACCACCATGGGCAATGTCACAATGTGCACTATCACTGTGAGCACGGTTACCATGGGGACTGTAACAATGCACAGTGTCACCATCGGTACTGTCCCCATGGGAACTGCCACCAAGTGCACTGTCACCATTAGCACTGTCACCACAAGCACTGCCACCTTGGGAAATGCTATTATGAGCACTGTCACCATGAAAACTGTCGCTATGAGTACTGCCACCATGGGGATTTTCAACATCAGTAGTCACCATGGGTAATGTCACCATTTTCACTGTCATCATGAGCACTATTACCTTGAGCACTATCACCGTGAGCACTCTCACTGTGGTCGCTGTCACCATGAGCACTGTTGCCATGGGTACGGGCACATTGCGGACTGGCACCATGAACCCTGTCACCATGGGCACTAACACTGTAAGCACTCTCACCGTGGTCACTGTGACCATGGGCACTGTTACCATGAGCACTGTCACCATAGGCAATGGTGCCGTGGGCACTGTCACCATGGGCACTGTCATCATGGGCAGTGTCACTATGGGAACTCTAACCAAGGGCACTGCAACCATGGACAATATCACTGTGAGCACTGTCACCATGGGTACTGCAACAAAGATAACTGTCACCGTGAGTACTGTCTGCAGGGTTGTCACCGTGTGCACTGTCACCATGAGAACTGTCAACATGGGCACTTTCACCATTTTTCACTGCCACCCTCTGCTTGTCACCATGGGCACTATTACCGTGAGAACTGTCACCATGCGTCCTGTCATCATTGGCACTGTCACCAAGGACACGGCCTCCATGTGCACAGTTACCATGGTCACTATCACCGTGAGAACCGTCACCATGGGAACTACCAACATGGGCAATGTCATCATGAGCACTTTCACAATGGGAACTGACACCATGGGTACTATCAACGTGCGGACTCTCACCATGGGTACTATCACCATGGGCACTGTCACTGTGAGCACTTTATCCATGAGCACTGTCACCCTGGGTATTGTCACCATGGGCACTATCACCATGAGAGTTGTGAACATGGGAACTCTCACGGTGGACACTTTCACCATGAGCAATGTCACCATGAATACTGTCACGCTGTGTATTGTCACCATGGGCACTGCCACCATGGGCACTCTCACTGTGGTCACTGTCACCATGAGCACTGTCGCCATGGGTACTGGCACAATGTAGATAGGCACCATGAGCACTGTCACCATGGGCACCATCAGTGTGAGCACTCTCACCATGGTCACTGTCACCATGGGCACTGTTACCATGAGCATCGTCACCAAAAGCAATGGCACCATGGGCCCTGTCATCATGGGCAGTGTCACCATGGGCACGCTCACTGTGAGCACTGTTCACCATGGATACTGCCAACATGGGAAATGTCACCGTGAGTACTGCCTCCATGAGTACTGGCTGCATGGGTTGTCACCATGTGCACTGACACCATGAGAACTGTCAGCAAGGGCACTGTCACCATTTTTCACTGCCACCAGGTGCAATGTCACCATGGGCACTATCACCATGGAAAGTATCACCGTGAACACTGTCACCATGAACACTGCAAATGTGTGCAGTGTCACCATGCACACTGTCACCGTAAGGACTATCACTGTAAGCAAAGTCACTATGAGCAATGTCACCATGGGCACTGTCACCATTTTGCACTGCCACCATGTGCACTATCACCTTAGGCACTGTCGCCATGAGCACTTGATCACTGAGTACTGTCACCATGGGTGATATCACCATGGGCACTGTCACCGTGAGAACTATCACCGTGAGCAATGCCATGATGGGCACTGGCGCCGTGGGTCTTTTCACTATTAGCACTGAAACAATGTGCACTATCACTGTGAGAAATCTCAACGTGCTAACTCTCCCCAAGGGCACTGTCACAGAGAGAAAAGTCATCATGGGCACTGTCACAGTCAGTATTCTCACCATGGGCACTCTCATTGTGGGCAATGCCTCCGTGAGCACTATTACCATGAACACTGCTACCGTGAACACTCTCATGATAAGAACTGTCACCATGGGCACAGACACCATGGGCACTCTCACGGTGTGCACTGTCACCAGGGGCACTGTCACAATGGGCACTGTCACCATGAGCACTGGAACCATGGGCACTCTCACCATGGGCACTATCACCATGAGCAATATCACCATGGGCACTCTCACTATTTTGCACTGCCACCAGATGCACCATGACCATGTGCACTGTCACCATGGGCAGTGTCACCATCGGTAGTCTCACCATGGGCACTGCCACCATGAGCACTGTCACCATGAACACTGCAACTATGTGCAGTGTCACCATGCACACTGACACCGTAAGGACTATCACTGTAAGCAAAGTCACTATGAGCAATGTCACCATGGGCACTGTCACCATTTTGCACTGCCACCAGGTGCAGTGTCACCATAGGCACTTTCACCGTGAGAAATGTGACCGTGCAGAATGTCTCTATGGGCACTGACACCATGGGCATTGTCACTGTGAGCACTGTCACAACGGGCACTATCACCGTGAGAACTCTCATCATGGTAACTTTCGCCATGGGCACATTCACAGTGAGAAGTGTCACCATGGGCACTGTCAGTGTTGGCACTGTTACGATGGGCACTGTCATTGTGGGCACTGTCACCATGGCCACTGCCACCTTGGGCTCTGTCACGATGGACACTAATAAGACCCATTATCACCGTGGGCACTGTCACCATGGCCACTATCACCATGAGCACTGTCAGCATGTGCACTGTCACTATTTAGCACTGTCACCAGGTGAACTACCAACATGGGAACTGTCACGATGTGCACTATCACCGTGAGCAGGGTTACCATGGGCATTGTAACAAGGCACAGTGTCACCATCTGTACTGTACCCATGGGAACTGCCACCAAGAGCACTGTCACCATTAGCACTGTCACCACGAGGACTGCCTCCTTGGGCAATGCTATTATGACCACTGTCACCATTAGATTGTCGCTATGAGAACTGCCACCATGGGTATTTTCAACATGAGTACTGTCACCATGGGTATTGTCACCATTTACACTGTCACCGTGAGCACTATTACCGTGAGCTCTATCACAGTGAGCACTCTCACTGTGGTCAGTGTCACTATGACCACTGTTGCCATGGGTACTGGCACAATGCGAACAGGCACAATGAGCCCTGTCACCATGGGCACTATCAGTGTGAGCACTCTCAACATGGTCACTGTCACCATGGGCACTGTTACCATGAGCACTGTCACCATAGGCAATGGCGCCGTGGGAACTTTCACCATGGGCATTGTCATCATGGGCAGTGTCACCATGGGCACTGTCACCATGGACACTATCACTGTGAGCATTGTCACCACGTGTACAGCTACCATGAGCAGTGTCAGCATCGGTTGTGACCATGGGCACTGTCACAATGAGACTGTCAGCATGGGAACTGTCACGATTTTTCACTGCCATCATGTGCACAACAACCATGTGCACTGTCACCATGGGCACTATCACCGTGAGCACTGTCACCATGAGTACTGTCATCATGGGCACTGTCACCAAGGGCACAGCCACCATGTGCACTGTTAACATGGTCACTATCACCATGAGCACTGTCACCATGGGAACTACCAACATGGGCACGGTCATCATGAGCACTTTCACAATGGGAACTGCCACCATGGGCACTATTAACACGACCACACTCACCATGGGCACTATCACCAAGGGCACTGTCAGTTTCAGCACTATCAGCATGGGTACTGCAACCATGACCACTGTCACCCTAAGCACTGTCCCCATTCTCTGTATCACCATGTGCACTGTCACCATGGGCACTATCACCTTGAGAACTGTCAGCCTGGGCACTGTCACCATGGGTATTGTGACTTTGGGCACTGTCACCATGAGCACTGTCACCTTGGGCACTGGCACAATGTGGACTGTCACCATGAACACTGTCATCATGGGCAGTATCACCATTAGAACTGTCACTGTGGTCACTGACACCATGGCCACTCTCACCGTGAGCACTATCACCGTGAGTGTTGTGACCATGGGCACTTTCACCATGGGCAGTGTACCCATTGACAATTTAACTGTTAGTACTGTCACCATGGACACTATAACTATGGACACTGTCACCGTGGGCTCTGTCACCATGGGCACTTTCACCATGAGCACTGCCACTCTGACCACTCTCATCATAAGAACTGTCACCATGGGCACTTTCACGATGGGCACTTCCAACATTGGCACTATCACCATGAGCACTGTCAACAAGAGCACTGTCGTGGTGGGCAATGTCACCCTGCACAATGTCACCACAAGGACTATCACATTAAGCAATGTCCCCATGGGCACTGTCACCATTTTGCACTGCCACCATGTGCACTATCACCTTAGGCACTGTCACCATGAGCACTTGATCACTGAGTACTGTCACCATGGGTAATATCACCATGGGCACTGTCACCGTGAGAACTATCACCGTGAGCAATACCATGATGCGCACTGGCGCCGTGGGTCTTTTCACTATTAGCACTGAAACAATGTGCGCTATCACTGTGAGAAATGTCACCGTGCTAACTGTCCCCAAGGGCACTGTCACAGAGAGAAAAGTCATCATGGGCACTGTCACAGTCAGTATTCTCACCATGGGCACTCTCATTGTGGGCAATGCCTCCGTGAGCACTATTACCATGAACACTGCTACCGTGAACACTCTCATGATAAGAACTGTCACCATGGGCACAGACACCATGGGCACTCTCACGGTGTGCACTGTCACCAGGGGCACTGTCACAATGGGCACTGTCACCATGAGCACTGGAACCATGGGCACTCTCACCATGGGCACTATCACCATGAGCAATATCACCATGGGCACTCTCACTATTTTGCACTGCCACCAGATGCACCATGACCATGTGCACTGTCACCATGGGCAGTGTCACCATCGGTAGTCTCACCATGGGCACTGCCACAATGAGCACTGTCACCAAGAGCACTGTCACCACGGGCACTGCCACCATGAGCACTGTCACAAGAACTGTCAGTATGAGAACTGCCACCATGGGCACTTTCACCATGATTACGATCACCTGGGTATTGTCACCTTTGGCACTGTCAATGTGAGAACTATCACCGTGAGAACTATCACCATGAGCACTGTCACCACGGGCACAGCCTTAATGCGTACTGTCATCATGAACACTGTCACCATTGGCACTATCACGGTGAGAACACTCACCGTGGTCACTGTCACCATGGGCACGGTCACCGCCAGCAATGTCACTAAGAGCATAATCAACATAGGCACTGTCACCGTGAGAACAGTCACCATGGGCACTGTCAACTTGGAGACTATCACCTTGAGCACTGTCACCATGAGCACTGTCACCATGAGCAATTTCAACAGGATCACTTTCACCGTGAGAACTGTCACCATGGGGACTCTCATAATTGGCACTGCCTCCGAGGGGTTGTCATGATGAGCACTATCACCATGGGCAGTGTCTCCATGGGCAGTGTCACTGTGAGCACTCTCACTATTGGCACTATCACCATCGGCGCTGTCAGCATCGGCATGGTCACCGTGAGCACTGTCACAATGGGCATTGTCACACTGGGTGCTCTCACCATGGGCACAGTCATCGTTAGCACTCTCACCATGGGCACTGTGATCTTGGGCACTGTCACCATGGGCTCTGCCACCGTTGGCACTGTCACAATGGGAAGTATCACCATGGGCTTTGTCAGCGTGGGCAATGTCACCCTGGGCACGGCCACCATGATATGTATCACCATAGGCACTGTCACCATGGGCACTGTCACCATGAGCACGGTCACCATGAGCACTGCCACAAAGAGCACTGTCACTTATGGCACTGTCCTCATGAGAAGTGTCACCATGATCACTGTCACCATGGACAGGACACGCTGGGTATTGTCACCATGGGCACTGTCTATGAGCAGTCTCACCATGGGAATTGTCACCTTAGGTACTGTCACCATGGGCACTGTCACCGTGAACACTTTTACCATCAGCTCTGTTACCCTGGGTATTGTCACCATGGGAACTATCACCGTGACAGTTGTGAACATGGGCACTCTCAGCATGGGCACTCTCACCATGAGCAATGTCACCATGAATACTGTCACCCTGTGTATTGTCACCATGGGCACTGTCACCGTGAGCACTACACCATGAGAATTGTGACAATGGGCACTGTCCCCATGGCCACATTCACCATAGGAACTAACGCCGTGAACACTGTCACCATGAGCAATGTCACTGTGTGCAGTTTCACCACACTATCACCGTAAGCAATGTCACCATGAGCAATATCACCATGGGCACTGTCACCATTTTGCACTGCCACCATGTCAGTGTCACCATGGGCTGTTTCACTATGAGAACTGTCACCATGGGTAATAGCACCATGGGCACTGTCACCGTGAACAATGTCACTATGAGAATTTTCACCATAGGCCCTGTCACCGTGAGAATTGTCACCATCGGCACTGTCAACATGGAGACTATAACCTTGAGCACTGTCACCATGAGCACAGACACCATGGTCACATTCAATGTAAGACCTGTCACCACGGAGACTATCAACATTGGCACTGTCACCGTGCGGTTGTCACCATGAGCACTATCACCATGGGCGATGTCTCCATGGGCAGTTTCACCATGAGCACTGTCACTATTGGCACTCTCACCATCGGCACTGTCACCATGGGCACCGTCACCGTGAGCACTGTCACCATGAGCCTTGTCACACTGGGCGCTGTCACCATGGGCACAGTCACCGTGGGCACTGTCACAATGGGAATTATCAGCATGGGCTTTGTCAGCCTTGGCACTGTCCCCGTGGGCACTGACACCGTGACATCTATCACCATAAACACAGTAAACATGGGCACTGTCACCATGAGCACGGACACCATGAGCACTGCCACAAAGAGCACTGTTATTTATGGCACTGCCAACGTGAGCACTGTCACCATGAGCACTGTCACCACGGGCATGACACCATGGGCACTGTCACTGTGAGCACTACACCATGAGAATTGTGACTATGGGCACTGTTACCATGGACACTCTCACCATGGGAACTATCACCGTGAACACTGTCCCCATGAACACTGTCACTGTGTGCAGTGTCACCATGCGCACTGTCACTGTAAGGACTATCACCGTAAGCAAAGTCACCATGAGCAATGTCACCATGGGCAATGTCACCATTTTGCCCTGCCACCATGTGCAGTGTCACCATGGCTAATATCACCATAGGCACTTTCACTGTGTGAAATGTGACCGTGCGGAATGACTCTATGGGCACTGGCATCATGGGCATTGTCACTGTGAGAAGTGTCACCATGGGCACTGTCAATGTCGGCACTGTCACCATGCGCACTCTCATTGTGGGCACTGTCACCATGGACAGTGCCACCTTCGGGTCTGTCACCATGAACTCTGTAACAATGCCCATTATCAACGTGTGCACTGTCAACATGGGCACTATCCCCATGAGCACTGTCAGCATGTGCACTGTCACTATTTAGCACTGTCACCAGTTGAACTACCACCATGGGCAATGTCACAATGTGCACTATCACTGTGAGCACGGTTACCATGGGGACTGTAACAATGCACAGTGTCACCATCGGTACTGTCCCCATGGGAACTGCCACCAAGTGCACTGTCACCATTAGCACTGTCACCACAAGCACTGCCACCTTGGGAAATGCTATTATGAGCACTGTCACCATGAAAACTGTCGCTATGAGTACTGCCACCATGGGGATTTTCAACATCAGTAGTCACCATGGGTAATGTCACCATTTTCACTGTCATCATGAGCACTATTACCTTGAGCACTATCACCGTGAGCACTCTCACTGTGGTCGCTGTCACCATGAGCACTGTTGCCATGGGTACGGGCACATTGCGGACTGGCACCATGAACCCTGTCACCATGGGCACTAACACTGTAAGCACTCTCACCGTGGTCACTGTGACCATGGGCACTGTTACCATGAGCACTGTCACCATAGGCAATGGTGCCGTGGGCACTGTCACCATGGGCACTGTCATCATGGGCAGTGTCACTATGGGAACTCTAACCAAGGGCACTGCAACCATGGACAATATCACTGTGAGCACTGTCACCATGGGTACTGCAACAAAGATAACTGTCACCGTGAGTACTGTCTGCAGGGTTGTCACCGTGTGCACTGTCACCATGAGAACTGTCAACATGGGCACTTTCACCATTTTTCACTGCCACCCTCTGCTTGTCACCATGGGCACTATTACCGTGAGAACTGTCACCATGCGTCCTGTCATCATTGGCACTGTCACCAAGGACACGGCCTCCATGTGCACAGTTACCATGGTCACTATCACCGTGAGAACCGTCACCATGGGAACTACCAACATGGGCAATGTCATCATGAGCAATTTCACAATGGGAACTGACACCATGGGTACTATCAACGTGCGGACTCTCACCATGGGTACTATCACCATGGGCACTGTCACTGTGAGCACTTTATCCATGAGCACTGTCACCCTGGGTATTGTCACCATGGGCACTATCACCATGAGAGTTGTGAACATGGGAACTCTCACGGTGGACACTTTCACCATGAGCAATGTCACCATGAATACTGTCACGCTGTGTATTGTCACCATGGGCACTGCCACCATGGGCACTCTCACTGTGGTCACTGTCACCATGAGCACTGTCGCCATGGGTACTGGCACAATGTAGATAGGCACCATGAGCACTGTCACCATGGGCACCATCAGTGTGAGCACTCTCACCATGGTCACTGTCACCATGGGCACTGTTACCATGAGCATCGTCACCAAAAGCAATGGCACCATGGGCCCTGTCATCATGGGCAGTGTCACCATGGGCACGCTCACTGTGAGCACTGTTCACCATGGATACTGCCAACATGGGAAATGTCACCGTGAGTACTGCCTCCATGAGTACTGGCTGCATGGGTTGTCACCATGTGCACTGACACCATGAGAACTGTCAGCAAGGGCACTGTCACCATTTTTCACTGCCACCAGGTGCAATGTCACCATGGGCACTATCACCATGGAAAGTATCACCGTGAACACTGTCACCATGAACACTGCAAATGTGTGCAGTGTCACCATGCACACTGTCACCGTAAGGACTATCACTGTAAGCAAAGTCACTATGAGCAATGTCACCATGGGCACTGTCACCATTTTGCACTGCCACCATGTGCACTATCACCTTAGGCACTGTCGCCATGAGCACTTGATCACTGAGTACTGTCACCATGGGTGATATCACCATGGGCACTGTCACCGTGAGAACTATCACCGTGAGCAATGCCATGATGGGCACTGGCGCCGTGGGTCTTTTCACTATTAGCACTGAAACAATGTGCACTATCACTGTGAGAAATCTCAACGTGCTAACTCTCCCCAAGGGCACTGTCACAGAGAGAAAAGTCATCATGGGCACTGTCACAGTCAGTATTCTCACCATGGGCACTCTCATTGTGGGCAATGCCTCCGTGAGCACTATTACCATGAACACTGCTACCGTGAACACTCTCATGATAAGAACTGTCACCATGGGCACAGACACCATGGGCACTCTCACGGTGTGCACTGTCACCAGGGGCACTGTCACAATGGGCACTGTCACCATGAGCACTGGAACCATGGGCACTCTCACCATGGGCACTATCACCATGAGCAATATCACCATGGGCACTCTCACTATTTTGCACTGCCACCAGATGCACCATGACCATGTGCACTGTCACCATGGGCAGTGTCACCATCGGTAGTCTCACCATGGGCACTGCCACCATGAGCACTGTCACCATGAACACTGCAACTATGTGCAGTGTCACCATGCACACTGACACCGTAAGGACTATCACTGTAAGCAAAGTCACTATGAGCAATGTCACCATGGGCACTGTCACCATTTTGCACTGCCACCAGGTGCAGTGTCACCATAGGCACTTTCACCGTGAGAAATGTGACCGTGCAGAATGTCTCTATGGGCACTGACACCATGGGCATTGTCACTGTGAGCACTGTCACAACGGGCACTATCACCGTGAGAACTCTCATCATGGTAACTTTCGCCATGGGCACATTCACAGTGAGAAGTGTCACCATGGGCACTGTCAGTGTTGGCACTGTTACGATGGGCACTGTCATTGTGGGCACTGTCACCATGGCCACTGCCACCTTGGGCTCTGTCACGATGGACACTGTAATAAGACCCATTATCACCGTGGGCACTGTCACCATGGCCACTATCACCATGAGCACTGTCAGCATGTGCACTGTCACTATTTAGCACTGTCACCAGGTGAACTACCAACATGGGAACTGTCACGATGTGCACTATCACCGTGAGCAGGGTTACCATGGGCATTGTAACAAGGCACAGTGTCACCATCTGTACTGTACCCATGGGAACTGCCACCAAGAGCACTGTCACCATTAGCACTGTCACCACGAGGACTGCCTCCTTGGGCAATGCTATTATGACCACTGTCACCATTAGATTGTCGCTATGAGAACTGCCACCATGGGTATTTTCAACATGAGTACTGTCACCATGGGTATTGTCACCATTTACACTGTCACCGTGAGCACTATTACCGTGAGCTCTATCACAGTGAGCACTCTCACTGTGGTCAGTGTCACTATGACCACTGTTGCCATGGGTACTGGCACAATGCGAACAGGCACAATGAGCCCTGTCACCATGGGCACTATCAGTGTGAGCACTCTCAACATGGTCACTGTCACCATGGGCACTGTTACCATGAGCACTGTCACCATAGGCAATGGCGCCGTGGGAACTTTCACCATGGGCATTGTCATCATGGGCAGTGTCACCATGGGCACTGTCACCATGGACACTATCACTGTGAGCATTGTCACCACGTGTACAGCTACCATGAGCAGTGTCAGCATCGGTTGTGACCATGGGCACTGTCACAATGAGACTGTCAGCATGGGAACTGTCACGATTTTTCACTGCCATCATGTGCACAACAACCATGTGCACTGTCACCATGGGCACTATCACCGTGAGCACTGTCACCATGAGTACTGTCATCATGGGCACTGTCACCAAGGGCACAGCCACCATGTGCACTGTTAACATGGTCACTATCACCATGAGCACTGTCACCATGGGAACTACCAACATGGGCACGGTCATCATGAGCACTTTCACAATGGGAACTGCCACCATGGGCACTATTAACACGACCACACTCACCATGGGCACTATCACCAAGGGCACTGTCAGTTTCAGCACTATCAGCATGGGTACTGCAACCATGACCACTGTCACCCTAAGCACTGTCCCCATTCTCTGTATCACCATGTGCACTGTCACCATGGGCACTATCACCTTGAGAACTGTCAGCCTGGGCACTGTCACCATGGGTATTGTGACTTTGGGCACTGTCACCATGAGCACTGTCACCTTGGGCACTGGCACAATGTGGACTGTCACCATGAACACTGTCATCATGGGCAGTATCACCATTAGAACTGTCACTGTGGTCACTGACACCATGGCCACTCTCACCGTGAGCACTATCACCGTGAGTGTTGTGACCATGGGCACTTTCACCATGGGCAGTGTACCCATTGACAATTTAACTGTTAGTACTGTCACCATGGACACTATAACTATGGACACTGTCACCGTGGGCTCTGTCACCATGGGCACTTTCACCATGAGCACTGCCACTCTGACCACTCTCATCATAAGAACTGTCACCATGGGCACTTTCACGATGGGCACTTCCAACATTGGCACTATCACCATGAGCACTGTCAACAAGAGCACTGTCGTGGTGGGCAATGTCACCCTGCACAATGTCACCACAAGGACTATCACATTAAGCAATGTCCCCATGGGCACTGTCACCATTTTGCACTGCCACCATGTGCACTATCACCTTAGGCACTGTCACCATGAGCACTTGATCACTGAGTACTGTCACCATGGGTAATATCACCATGGGCACTGTCACCGTGAGAACTATCACCGTGAGCAATACCATGATGCGCACTGGCGCCGTGGGTCTTTTCACTATTAGCACTGAAACAATGTGCGCTATCACTGTGAGAAATGTCACCGTGCTAACTGTCCCCAAGGGCACTGTCACAGAGAGAAAAGTCATCATGGGCACTGTCACAGTCAGTATTCTCACCATGGGCACTCTCATTGTGGGCAATGCCTCCGTGAGCACTATTACCATGAACACTGCTACCGTGAACACTCTCATGATAAGAACTGTCACCATGGGCACAGACACCATGGGCACTCTCACGGTGTGCACTGTCACCAGGGGCACTGTCACAATGGGCACTGTCACCATGAGCACTGGAACCATGGGCACTCTCACCATGGGCACTATCACCATGAGCAATATCACCATGGGCACTCTCACTATTTTGCACTGCCACCAGATGCACCATGACCATGTGCACTGTCACCATGGGCAGTGTCACCATCGGTAGTCTCACCATGGGCACTGCCACAATGAGCACTGTCACCAAGAGCACTGTCACCACGGGCACTGCCACCATGAGCACTGTCACAAGAACTGTCAGTATGAGAACTGCCACCATGGGCACTTTCACCATGATTACGATCACCTGGGTATTGTCACCTTTGGCACTGTCAATGTGAGAACTATCACCGTGAGAACTATCACCATGAGCACTGTCACCACGGGCACAGCCTTAATGCGTACTGTCATCATGAACACTGTCACCATTGGCACTATCACGGTGAGAACACTCACCGTGGTCACTGTCACCATGGGCACGGTCACCGCCAGCAATGTCACTAAGAGCATAATCAACATAGGCACTGTCACCGTGAGAACAGTCACCATGGGCACTGTCAACTTGGAGACTATCACCTTGAGCACTGTCACCATGAGCACTGTCACCATGAGCAATTTCAACAGGATCACTTTCACCGTGAGAACTGTCACCATGGGGACTCTCATAATTGGCACTGCCTCCGAGGGGTTGTCATGATGAGCACTATCACCATGGGCAGTGTCTCCATGGGCAGTGTCACTGTGAGCACTCTCACTATTGGCACTATCACCATCGGCGCTGTCAGCATCGGCATGGTCACCGTGAGCACTGTCACAATGGGCATTGTCACACTGGGTGCTCTCACCATGGGCACAGTCATCGTTAGCACTCTCACCATGGGCACTGTGATCTTGGGCACTGTCACCATGGGCTCTGCCACCGTTGGCACTGTCACAATGGGAAGTATCACCATGGGCTTTGTCAGCGTGGGCAATGTCACCCTGGGCACGGCCACCATGATATGTATCACCATAGGCACTGTCACCATGGGCACTGTCACCATGAGCACGGTCACCATGAGCACTGCCACAAAGAGCACTGTCACTTATGGCACTGTCCTCATGAGAAGTGTCACCATGATCACTGTCACCATGGACAGGACACGCTGGGTATTGTCACCATGGGCACTGTCTATGAGCAGTCTCACCATGGGAATTGTCACCTTAGGTACTGTCACCATGGGCACTGTCACCGTGAACACTTTTACCATCAGCTCTGTTACCCTGGGTATTGTCACCATGGGAACTATCACCGTGACAGTTGTGAACATGGGCACTCTCAGCATGGGCACTCTCACCATGAGCAATGTCACCATGAATACTGTCACCCTGTGTATTGTCACCATGGGCACTGTCACCGTGAGCACTACACCATGAGAATTGTGACAATGGGCACTGTCCCCATGGCCACATTCACCATAGGAACTAACGCCGTGAACACTGTCACCATGAGCAATGTCACTGTGTGCAGTTTCACCACACTATCACCGTAAGCAATGTCACCATGAGCAATATCACCATGGGCACTGTCACCATTTTGCACTGCCACCATGTCAGTGTCACCATGGGCTGTTTCACTATGAGAACTGTCACCATGGGTAATAGCACCATGGGCACTGTCACCGTGAACAATGTCACTATGAGAATTTTCACCATAGGCCCTGTCACCGTGAGAATTGTCACCATCGGCACTGTCAACATGGAGACTATAACCTTGAGCACTGTCACCATGAGCACAGACACCATGGTCACATTCAATGTAAGACCTGTCACCACGGAGACTATCAACATTGGCACTGTCACCGTGCGGTTGTCACCATGAGCACTATCACCATGGGCGATGTCTCCATGGGCAGTTTCACCATGAGCACTGTCACTATTGGCACTCTCACCATCGGCACTGTCACCATGGGCACCGTCACCGTGAGCACTGTCACCATGAGCCTTGTCACACTGGGCGCTGTCACCATGGGCACAGTCACCGTGGGCACTGTCACAATGGGAATTATCAGCATGGGCTTTGTCAGCCTTGGCACTGTCCCCGTGGGCACTGACACCGTGACATCTATCACCATAAACACAGTAAACATGGGCACTGTCACCATGAGCACGGACACCATGAGCACTGCCACAAAGAGCACTGTTATTTATGGCACTGCCAACGTGAGCACTGTCACCATGAGCACTGTCACCACGGGCATGACACCATGGGCACTGTCACTGTGAGCACTACACCATGAGAATTGTGACTATGGGCACTGTTACCATGGACACTCTCACCATGGGAACTATCACCGTGAACACTGTCCCCATGAACACTGTCACTGTGTGCAGTGTCACCATGCGCACTGTCACTGTAAGGACTATCACCGTAAGCAAAGTCACCATGAGCAATGTCACCATGGGCAATGTCACCATTTTGCCCTGCCACCATGTGCAGTGTCACCATGGCTAATATCACCATAGGCACTTTCACTGTGTGAAATGTGACCGTGCGGAATGACTCTATGGGCACTGGCATCATGGGCATTGTCACTGTGAGAAGTGTCACCATGGGCACTGTCAATGTCGGCACTGTCACCATGCGCACTCTCATTGTGGGCACTGTCACCATGGACAGTGCCACCTTCGGGTCTGTCACCATGAACTCTGTAACAATGCCCATTATCAACGTGTGCACTGTCAACATGGGCACTATCCCCATGAGCACTGTCAGCATGTGCACTGTCACTATTTAGCACTGTCACCAGTTGAACTACCACCATGGGCAATGTCACAATGTGCACTATCACTGTGAGCACGGTTACCATGGGGACTGTAACAATGCACAGTGTCACCATCGGTACTGTCCCCATGGGAACTGCCACCAAGTGCACTGTCACCATTAGCACTGTCACCACAAGCACTGCCACCTTGGGAAATGCTATTATGAGCACTGTCACCATGAAAACTGTCGCTATGAGTACTGCCACCATGGGGATTTTCAACATCAGTAGTCACCATGGGTAATGTCACCATTTTCACTGTCATCATGAGCACTATTACCTTGAGCACTATCACCGTGAGCACTCTCACTGTGGTCGCTGTCACCATGAGCACTGTTGCCATGGGTACGGGCACATTGCGGACTGGCACCATGAACCCTGTCACCATGGGCACTAACACTGTAAGCACTCTCACCGTGGTCACTGTGACCATGGGCACTGTTACCATGAGCACTGTCACCATAGGCAATGGTGCCGTGGGCACTGTCACCATGGGCACTGTCATCATGGGCAGTGTCACTATGGGAACTCTAACCAAGGGCACTGCAACCATGGACAATATCACTGTGAGCACTGTCACCATGGGTACTGCAACAAAGATAACTGTCACCGTGAGTACTGTCTGCAGGGTTGTCACCGTGTGCACTGTCACCATGAGAACTGTCAACATGGGCACTTTCACCATTTTTCACTGCCACCCTCTGCTTGTCACCATGGGCACTATTACCGTGAGAACTGTCACCATGCGTCCTGTCATCATTGGCACTGTCACCAAGGACACGGCCTCCATGTGCACAGTTACCATGGTCACTATCACCGTGAGAACCGTCACCATGGGAACTACCAACATGGGCAATGTCATCATGAGCACTTTCACAATGGGAACTGACACCATGGGTACTATCAACGTGCGGACTCTCACCATGGGTACTATCACCATGGGCACTGTCACTGTGAGCACTTTATCCATGAGCACTGTCACCCTGGGTATTGTCACCATGGGCACTATCACCATGAGAGTTGTGAACATGGGAACTCTCACGGTGGACACTTTCACCATGAGCAATGTCACCATGAATACTGTCACGCTGTGTATTGTCACCATGGGCACTGCCACCATGGGCACTCTCACTGTGGTCACTGTCACCATGAGCACTGTCGCCATGGGTACTGGCACAATGTAGATAGGCACCATGAGCACTGTCACCATGGGCACCATCAGTGTGAGCACTCTCACCATGGTCACTGTCACCATGGGCACTGTTACCATGAGCATCGTCACCAAAAGCAATGGCACCATGGGCCCTGTCATCATGGGCAGTGTCACCATGGGCACGCTCACTGTGAGCACTGTTCACCATGGATACTGCCAACATGGGAAATGTCACCGTGAGTACTGCCTCCATGAGTACTGGCTGCATGGGTTGTCACCATGTGCACTGACACCATGAGAACTGTCAGCAAGGGCACTGTCACCATTTTTCACTGCCACCAGGTGCAATGTCACCATGGGCACTATCACCATGGAAAGTATCACCGTGAACACTGTCACCATGAACACTGCAAATGTGTGCAGTGTCACCATGCACACTGTCACCGTAAGGACTATCACTGTAAGCAAAGTCACTATGAGCAATGTCACCATGGGCACTGTCACCATTTTGCACTGCCACCATGTGCACTATCACCTTAGGCACTGTCGCCATGAGCACTTGATCACTGAGTACTGTCACCATGGGTGATATCACCATGGGCACTGTCACCGTGAGAACTATCACCGTGAGCAATGCCATGATGGGCACTGGCGCCGTGGGTCTTTTCACTATTAGCACTGAAACAATGTGCACTATCACTGTGAGAAATCTCAACGTGCTAACTCTCCCCAAGGGCACTGTCACAGAGAGAAAAGTCATCATGGGCACTGTCACAGTCAGTATTCTCACCATGGGCACTCTCATTGTGGGCAATGCCTCCGTGAGCACTATTACCATGAACACTGCTACCGTGAACACTCTCATGATAAGAACTGTCACCATGGGCACAGACACCATGGGCACTCTCACGGTGTGCACTGTCACCAGGGGCACTGTCACAATGGGCACTGTCACCATGAGCACTGGAACCATGGGCACTCTCACCATGGGCACTATCACCATGAGCAATATCACCATGGGCACTCTCACTATTTTGCACTGCCACCAGATGCACCATGACCATGTGCACTGTCACCATGGGCAGTGTCACCATCGGTAGTCTCACCATGGGCACTGCCACCATGAGCACTGTCACCATGAACACTGCAACTATGTGCAGTGTCACCATGCACACTGACACCGTAAGGACTATCACTGTAAGCAAAGTCACTATGAGCAATGTCACCATGGGCACTGTCACCATTTTGCACTGCCACCAGGTGCAGTGTCACCATAGGCACTTTCACCGTGAGAAATGTGACCGTGCAGAATGTCTCTATGGGCACTGACACCATGGGCATTGTCACTGTGAGCACTGTCACAACGGGCACTATCACCGTGAGAACTCTCATCATGGTAACTTTCGCCATGGGCACATTCACAGTGAGAAGTGTCACCATGGGCACTGTCAGTGTTGGCACTGTTACGATGGGCACTGTCATTGTGGGCACTGTCACCATGGCCACTGCCACCTTGGGCTCTGTCACGATGGACACTGTAATAAGACCCATTATCACCGTGGGCACTGTCACCATGGCCACTATCACCATGAGCACTGTCAGCATGTGCACTGTCACTATTTAGCACTGTCACCAGGTGAACTACCAACATGGGAACTGTCACGATGTGCACTATCACCGTGAGCAGGGTTACCATGGGCATTGTAACAAGGCACAGTGTCACCATCTGTACTGTACCCATGGGAACTGCCACCAAGAGCACTGTCACCATTAGCACTGTCACCACGAGGACTGCCTCCTTGGGCAATGCTATTATGACCACTGTCACCATTAGATTGTCGCTATGAGAACTGCCACCATGGGTATTTTCAACATGAGTACTGTCACCATGGGTATTGTCACCATTTACACTGTCACCGTGAGCACTATTACCGTGAGCTCTATCACAGTGAGCACTCTCACTGTGGTCAGTGTCACTATGACCACTGTTGCCATGGGTACTGGCACAATGCGAACAGGCACAATGAGCCCTGTCACCATGGGCACTATCAGTGTGAGCACTCTCAACATGGTCACTGTCACCATGGGCACTGTTACCATGAGCACTGTCACCATAGGCAATGGCGCCGTGGGAACTTTCACCATGGGCATTGTCATCATGGGCAGTGTCACCATGGGCACTGTCACCATGGACACTATCACTGTGAGCATTGTCACCACGTGTACAGCTACCATGAGCAGTGTCAGCATCGGTTGTGACCATGGGCACTGTCACAATGAGACTGTCAGCATGGGAACTGTCACGATTTTTCACTGCCATCATGTGCACAACAACCATGTGCACTGTCACCATGGGCACTATCACCGTGAGCACTGTCACCATGAGTACTGTCATCATGGGCACTGTCACCAAGGGCACAGCCACCATGTGCACTGTTAACATGGTCACTATCACCATGAGCACTGTCACCATGGGAACTACCAACATGGGCACGGTCATCATGAGCACTTTCACAATGGGAACTGCCACCATGGGCACTATTAACACGACCACACTCACCATGGGCACTATCACCAAGGGCACTGTCAGTTTCAGCACTATCAGCATGGGTACTGCAACCATGACCACTGTCACCCTAAGCACTGTCCCCATTCTCTGTATCACCATGTGCACTGTCACCATGGGCACTATCACCTTGAGAACTGTCAGCCTGGGCACTGTCACCATGGGTATTGTGACTTTGGGCACTGTCACCATGAGCACTGTCACCTTGGGCACTGGCACAATGTGGACTGTCACCATGAACACTGTCATCATGGGCAGTATCACCATTAGAACTGTCACTGTGGTCACTGACACCATGGCCACTCTCACCGTGAGCACTATCACCGTGAGTGTTGTGACCATGGGCACTTTCACCATGGGCAGTGTACCCATTGACAATTTAACTGTTAGTACTGTCACCATGGACACTATAACTATGGACACTGTCACCGTGGGCTCTGTCACCATGGGCACTTTCACCATGAGCACTGCCACTCTGACCACTCTCATCATAAGAACTGTCACCATGGGCACTTTCACGATGGGCACTTCCAACATTGGCACTATCACCATGAGCACTGTCAACAAGAGCACTGTCGTGGTGGGCAATGTCACCCTGCACAATGTCACCACAAGGACTATCACATTAAGCAATGTCCCCATGGGCACTGTCACCATTTTGCACTGCCACCATGTGCACTATCACCTTAGGCACTGTCACCATGAGCACTTGATCACTGAGTACTGTCACCATGGGTAATATCACCATGGGCACTGTCACCGTGAGAACTATCACCGTGAGCAATACCATGATGCGCACTGGCGCCGTGGGTCTTTTCACTATTAGCACTGAAACAATGTGCGCTATCACTGTGAGAAATGTCACCGTGCTAACTGTCCCCAAGGGCACTGTCACAGAGAGAAAAGTCATCATGGGCACTGTCACAGTCAGTATTCTCACCATGGGCACTCTCATTGTGGGCAATGCCTCCGTGAGCACTATTACCATGAACACTGCTACTGTGAACACTCTCATGATAAGAACTGTCACCATGGGCACAGACACCATGGGCACTCTCACGGTGTGCACTGTCACCAGGGGCACTGTCACAATGGGCACTGTCACCATGAGCACTGGAACCATGGGCACTCTCACCATGGGCACTATCACCATGAGCAATATCACCATGGGCACTCTCACTATTTTGCACTGCCACCAGATGCACCATGACCATGTGCACTGTCACCATGGGCAGTGTCACCATCGGTAGTCTCACCATGGGCACTGCCACAATGAGCACTGTCACCAAGAGCACTGTCACCACGGGCACTGCCACCATGAGCACTGTCACAAGAACTGTCAGTATGAGAACTGCCACCATGGGCACTTTCACCATGATTACGATCACCTGGGTATTGTCACCTTTGGCACTGTCAATGTGAGAACTATCACCGTGAGAACTATCACCATGAGCACTGTCACCACGGGCACAGCCTTAATGCGTACTGTCATCATGAACACTGTCACCATTGGCACTATCACGGTGAGAACACTCACCGTGGTCACTGTCACCATGGGCACGGTCACCGCCAGCAATGTCACTAAGAGCATAATCAACATAGGCACTGTCACCGTGAGAACAGTCACCATGGGCACTGTCAACTTGGAGACTATCACCTTGAGCACTGTCACCATGAGCACTGTCACCATGAGCAATTTCAACAGGATCACTTTCACCGTGAGAACTGTCACCATGGGGACTCTCATAATTGGCACTGCCTCCGAGGGGTTGTCATGATGAGCACTATCACCATGGGCAGTGTCTCCATGGGCAGTGTCACTGTGAGCACTCTCACTATTGGCACTATCACCATCGGCGCTGTCAGCATCGGCATGGTCACCGTGAGCACTGTCACAATGGGCATTGTCACACTGGGTGCTCTCACCATGGGCACAGTCATCGTTAGCACTCTCACCATGGGCACTGTGATCTTGGGCACTGTCACCATGGGCTCTGCCACCGTTGGCACTGTCACAATGGGAAGTATCACCATGGGCTTTGTCAGCGTGGGCAATGTCACCCTGGGCACGGCCACCATGATATGTATCACCATAGGCACTGTCACCATGGGCACTGTCACCATGAGCACGGTCACCATGAGCACTGCCACAAAGAGCACTGTCACTTATGGCACTGTCCTCATGAGAAGTGTCACCATGATCACTGTCACCATGGACAGGACACGCTGGGTATTGTCACCATGGGCACTGTCTATGAGCAGTCTCACCATGGGAATTGTCACCTTAGGTACTGTCACCATGGGCACTGTCACCGTGAACACTTTTACCATCAGCTCTGTTACCCTGGGTATTGTCACCATGGGAACTATCACCGTGACAGTTGTGAACATGGGCACTCTCAGCATGGGCACTCTCACCATGAGCAATGTCACCATGAATACTGTCACCCTGTGTATTGTCACCATGGGCACTGTCACCGTGAGCACTACACCATGAGAATTGTGACAATGGGCACTGTCCCCATGGCCACATTCACCATAGGAACTAACGCCGTGAACACTGTCACCATGAGCAATGTCACTGTGTGCAGTTTCACCACACTATCACCGTAAGCAATGTCACCATGAGCAATATCACCATGGGCACTGTCACCATTTTGCACTGCCACCATGTCAGTGTCACCATGGGCTGTTTCACTATGAGAACTGTCACCATGGGTAATAGCACCATGGGCACTGTCACCGTGAACAATGTCACTATGAGAATTTTCACCATAGGCCCTGTCACCGTGAGAATTGTCACCATCGGCACTGTCAACATGGAGACTATAACCTTGAGCACTGTCACCATGAGCACAGACACCATGGTCACATTCAATGTAAGACCTGTCACCACGGAGACTATCAACATTGGCACTGTCACCGTGCGGTTGTCACCATGAGCACTATCACCATGGGCGATGTCTCCATGGGCAGTTTCACCATGAGCACTGTCACTATTGGCACTCTCACCATCGGCACTGTCACCATGGGCACCGTCACCGTGAGCACTGTCACCATGAGCCTTGTCACACTGGGCGCTGTCACCATGGGCACAGTCACCGTGGGCACTGTCACAATGGGAATTATCAGCATGGGCTTTGTCAGCCTTGGCACTGTCCCCGTGGGCACTGACACCGTGACATCTATCACCATAAACACAGTAAACATGGGCACTGTCACCATGAGCACGGACACCATGAGCACTGCCACAAAGAGCACTGTTATTTATGGCACTGCCAACGTGAGCACTGTCACCATGAGCACTGTCACCATGGGCATGACACCATGGGCACTGTCACTGTGAGCACTACACCATGAGAATTGTGACTATGGGCACTGTTACCATGGACACTCTCACCATGGGAACTATCACCGTGAACACTGTCCCCATGAACACTGTCACTGTGTGCAGTGTCACCATGCGCACTGTCACTGTAAGGACTATCACCGTAAGCAAAGTCACCATGAGCAATGTCACCATGGGCAATGTCACCATTTTGCCCTGCCACCATGTGCAGTGTCACCATGGCTAATATCACCATAGGCACTTTCACTGTGTGAAATGTGACCGTGCGGAATGACTCTATGGGCACTGGCATCATGGGCATTGTCACTGTGAGAAGTGTCACCATGGGCACTGTCAATGTCGGCACTGTCACCATGCGCACTCTCATTGTGGGCACTGTCACCATGGACAGTGCCACCTTCGGGTCTGTCACCATGAACTCTGTAACAATGCCCATTATCAACGTGTGCACTGTCAACATGGGCACTATCCCCATGAGCACTGTCAGCATGTGCACTGTCACTATTTAGCACTGTCACCAGTTGAACTACCACCATGGGCAATGTCACAATGTGCACTATCACTGTGAGCACGGTTACCATGGGGACTGTAACAATGCACAGTGTCACCATCGGTACTGTCCCCATGGGAACTGCCACCAAGTGCACTGTCACCATTAGCACTGTCACCACAAGCACTGCCACCTTGGGAAATGCTATTATGAGCACTGTCACCATGAAAACTGTCGCTATGAGTACTGCCACCATGGGGATTTTCAACATCAGTAGTCACCATGGGTAATGTCACCATTTTCACTGTCATCATGAGCACTATTACCTTGAGCACTATCACCGTGAGCACTCTCACTGTGGTCGCTGTCACCATGAGCACTGTTGCCATGGGTACGGGCACATTGCGGACTGGCACCATGAACCCTGTCACCATGGGCACTAACACTGTAAGCACTCTCACCGTGGTCACTGTGACCATGGGCACTGTTACCATGAGCACTGTCACCATAGGCAATGGTGCCGTGGGCACTGTCACCATGGGCACTGTCATCATGGGCAGTGTCACTATGGGAACTCTAACCAAGGGCACTGCAACCATGGACAATATCACTGTGAGCACTGTCACCATGGGTACTGCAACAAAGATAACTGTCACCGTGAGTACTGTCTGCAGGGTTGTCACCGTGTGCACTGTCACCATGAGAACTGTCAACATGGGCACTTTCACCATTTTTCACTGCCACCCTCTGCTTGTCACCATGGGCACTATTACCGTGAGAACTGTCACCATGCGTCCTGTCATCATTGGCACTGTCACCAAGGACACGGCCTCCATGTGCACAGTTACCATGGTCACTATCACCGTGAGAACCGTCACCATGGGAACTACCAACATGGGCAATGTCATCATGAGCACTTTCACAATGGGAACTGACACCATGGGTACTATCAACGTGCGGACTCTCACCATGGGTACTATCACCATGGGCACTGTCACTGTGAGCACTTTATCCATGAGCACTGTCACCCTGGGTATTGTCACCATGGGCACTATCACCATGAGAGTTGTGAACATGGGAACTCTCACGGTGGACACTTTCACCATGAGCAATGTCACCATGAATACTGTCACGCTGTGTATTGTCACCATGGGCACTGCCACCATGGGCACTCTCACTGTGGTCACTGTCACCATGAGCACTGTCGCCATGGGTACTGGCACAATGTAGATAGGCACCATGAGCACTGTCACCATGGGCACCATCAGTGTGAGCACTCTCACCATGGTCACTGTCACCATGGGCACTGTTACCATGAGCATCGTCACCAAAAGCAATGGCACCATGGGCCCTGTCATCATGGGCAGTGTCACCATGGGCACGCTCACTGTGAGCACTGTTCACCATGGATACTGCCAACATGGGAAATGTCACCGTGAGTACTGCCTCCATGAGTACTGGCTGCATGGGTTGTCACCATGTGCACTGACACCATGAGAACTGTCAGCAAGGGCACTGTCACCATTTTTCACTGCCACCAGGTGCAATGTCACCATGGGCACTATCACCATGGAAAGTATCACCGTGAACACTGTCACCATGAACACTGCAAATGTGTGCAGTGTCACCATGCACACTGTCACCGTAAGGACTATCACTGTAAGCAAAGTCACTATGAGCAATGTCACCATGGGCACTGTCACCATTTTGCACTGCCACCATGTGCACTATCACCTTAGGCACTGTCGCCATGAGCACTTGATCACTGAGTACTGTCACCATGGGTGATATCACCATGGGCACTGTCACCGTGAGAACTATCACCGTGAGCAATGCCATGATGGGCACTGGTGCCGTGGGTCTTTTCACTATTAGCACTGAAACAATGTGCACTATCACTGTGAGAAATCTCAACGTGCTAACTCTCCCCAAGGGCACTGTCACAGAGAGAAAAGTCATCATGGGCACTGTCACAGTCAGTATTCTCACCATGGGCACTCTCATTGTGGGCAATGCCTCCGTGAGCACTATTACCATGAACACTGCTACCGTGAACACTCTCATGATAAGAACTGTCACCATGGGCACAGACACCATGGGCACTCTCACGGTGTGCACTGTCACCAGGGGCACTGTCACAATGGGCACTGTCACCATGAGCACTGGAACCATGGGCACTCTCACCATGGGCACTATCACCATGAGCAATATCACCATGGGCACTCTCACTATTTTGCACTGCCACCAGATGCACCATGACCATGTGCACTGTCACCATGGGCAGTGTCACCATCGGTAGTCTCACCATGGGCACTGCCACCATGAGCACTGTCACCATGAACACTGCAACTATGTGCAGTGTCACCATGCACACTGACACCGTAAGGACTATCACTGTAAGCAAAGTCACTATGAGCAATGTCACCATGGGCACTGTCACCATTTTGCACTGCCACCAGGTGCAGTGTCACCATAGGCACTTTCACCGTGAGAAATGTGACCGTGCAGAATGTCTCTATGGGCACTGACACCATGGGCATTGTCACTGTGAGCACTGTCACAACGGGCACTATCACCGTGAGAACTCTCATCATGGTAACTTTCGCCATGGGCACATTCACAGTGAGAAGTGTCACCATGGGCACTGTCAGTGTTGGCACTGTTACGATGGGCACTGTCATTGTGGGCACTGTCACCATGGCCACTGCCACCTTGGGCTCTGTCACGATGGACACTGTAATAAGACCCATTATCACCGTGGGCACTGTCACCATGGCCACTATCACCATGAGCACTGTCAGCATGTGCACTGTCACTATTTAGCACTGTCACCAGGTGAACTACCAACATGGGAACTGTCACGATGTGCACTATCACCGTGAGCAGGGTTACCATGGGCATTGTAACAAGGCACAGTGTCACCATCTGTACTGTACCCATGGGAACTGCCACCAAGAGCACTGTCACCATTAGCACTGTCACCACGAGGACTGCCTCCTTGGGCAATGCTATTATGACCACTGTCACCATTAGATTGTCGCTATGAGAACTGCCACCATGGGTATTTTCAACATGAGTACTGTCACCATGGGTATTGTCACCATTTACACTGTCACCGTGAGCACTATTACCGTGAGCTCTATCACAGTGAGCACTCTCACTGTGGTCAGTGTCACTATGACCACTGTTGCCATGGGTACTGGCACAATGCGAACAGGCACAATGAGCCCTGTCACCATGGGCACTATCAGTGTGAGCACTCTCAACATGGTCACTGTCACCATGGGCACTGTTACCATGAGCACTGTCACCATAGGCAATGGCGCCGTGGGAACTTTCACCATGGGCATTGTCATCATGGGCAGTGTCACCATGGGCACTGTCACCATGGACACTATCACTGTGAGCATTGTCACCACGTGTACAGCTACCATGAGCAGTGTCAGCATCGGTTGTGACCATGGGCACTGTCACAATGAGACTGTCAGCATGGGAACTGTCACGATTTTTCACTGCCATCATGTGCACAACAACCATGTGCACTGTCACCATGGGCACTATCACCGTGAGCACTGTCACCATGAGTACTGTCATCATGGGCACTGTCACCAAGGGCACAGCCACCATGTGCACTGTTAACATGGTCACTATCACCATGAGCACTGTCACCATGGGAACTACCAACATGGGCACGGTCATCATGAGCACTTTCACAATGGGAACTGCCACCATGGGCACTATTAACACGACCACACTCACCATGGGCACTATCACCAAGGGCACTGTCAGTTTCAGCACTATCAGCATGGGTACTGCAACCATGACCACTGTCACCCTAAGCACTGTCCCCATTCTCTGTATCACCATGTGCACTGTCACCATGGGCACTATCACCTTGAGAACTGTCAGCCTGGGCACTGTCACCATGGGTATTGTGACTTTGGGCACTGTCACCATGAGCACTGTCACCTTGGGCACTGGCACAATGTGGACTGTCACCATGAACACTGTCATCATGGGCAGTATCACCATTAGAACTGTCACTGTGGTCACTGACACCATGGCCACTCTCACCGTGAGCACTATCACCGTGAGTGTTGTGACCATGGGCACTTTCACCATGGGCAGTGTACCCATTGACAATTTAACTGTTAGTACTGTCACCATGGACACTATAACTATGGACACTGTCACCGTGGGCTCTGTCACCATGGGCACTTTCACCATGAGCACTGCCACTCTGACCACTCTCATCATAAGAACTGTCACCATGGGCACTTTCACGATGGGCACTTCCAACATTGGCACTATCACCATGAGCACTGTCAACAAGAGCACTGTCGTGGTGGGCAATGTCACCCTGCACAATGTCACCACAAGGACTATCACATTAAGCAATGTCCCCATGGGCACTGTCACCATTTTGCACTGCCACCATGTGCACTATCACCTTAGGCACTGTCACCATGAGCACTTGATCACTGAGTACTGTCACCATGGGTAATATCACCATGGGCACTGTCACCGTGAGAACTATCACCGTGAGCAATACCATGATGCGCACTGGCGCCGTGGGTCTTTTCACTATTAGCACTGAAACAATGTGCGCTATCACTGTGAGAAATGTCACCGTGCTAACTGTCCCCAAGGGCACTGTCACAGAGAGAAAAGTCATCATGGGCACTGTCACAGTCAGTATTCTCACCATGGGCACTCTCATTGTGGGCAATGCCTCCGTGAGCACTATTACCATGAACACTGCTACCGTGAACACTCTCATGATAAGAACTGTCACCATGGGCACAGACACCATGGGCACTCTCACGGTGTGCACTGTCACCAGGGGCACTGTCACAATGGGCACTGTCACCATGAGCACTGGAACCATGGGCACTCTCACCATGGGCACTATCACCATGAGCAATATCACCATGGGCACTCTCACTATTTTGCACTGCCACCAGATGCACCATGACCATGTGCACTGTCACCATGGGCAGTGTCACCATCGGTAGTCTCACCATGGGCACTGCCACAATGAGCACTGTCACCAAGAGCACTGTCACCACGGGCACTGCCACCATGAGCACTGTCACAAGAACTGTCAGTATGAGAACTGCCACCATGGGCACTTTCACCATGATTACGATCACCTGGGTATTGTCACCTTTGGCACTGTCAATGTGAGAACTATCACCGTGAGAACTATCACCATGAGCACTGTCACCACGGGCACAGCCTTAATGCGTACTGTCATCATGAACACTGTCACCATTGGCACTATCACGGTGAGAACACTCACCGTGGTCACTGTCACCATGGGCACGGTCACCGCCAGCAATGTCACTAAGAGCATAATCAACATAGGCACTGTCACCGTGAGAACAGTCACCATGGGCACTGTCAACTTGGAGACTATCACCTTGAGCACTGTCACCATGAGCACTGTCACCATGAGCAATTTCAACAGGATCACTTTCACCGTGAGAACTGTCACCATGGGGACTCTCATAATTGGCACTGCCTCCGAGGGGTTGTCATGATGAGCACTATCACCATGGGCAGTGTCTCCATGGGCAGTGTCACTGTGAGCACTCTCACTATTGGCACTATCACCATCGGCGCTGTCAGCATCGGCATGGTCACCGTGAGCACTGTCACAATGGGCATTGTCACACTGGGTGCTCTCACCATGGGCACAGTCATCGTTAGCACTCTCACCATGGGCACTGTGATCTTGGGCACTGTCACCATGGGCTCTGCCACCGTTGGCACTGTCACAATGGGAAGTATCACCATGGGCTTTGTCAGCGTGGGCAATGTCACCCTGGGCACGGCCACCATGATATGTATCACCATAGGCACTGTCACCATGGGCACTGTCACCATGAGCACGGTCACCATGAGCACTGCCACAAAGAGCACTGTCACTTATGGCACTGTCCTCATGAGAAGTGTCACCATGATCACTGTCACCATGGACAGGACACGCTGGGTATTGTCACCATGGGCACTGTCTATGAGCAGTCTCACCATGGGAATTGTCACCTTAGGTACTGTCACCATGGGCACTGTCACCGTGAACACTTTTACCATCAGCTCTGTTACCCTGGGTATTGTCACCATGGGAACTATCACCGTGACAGTTGTGAACATGGGCACTCTCAGCATGGGCACTCTCACCATGAGCAATGTCACCATGAATACTGTCACCCTGTGTATTGTCACCATGGGCACTGTCACCGTGAGCACTACACCATGAGAATTGTGACAATGGGCACCGTCCCCATGGCCACATTCACCATAGGAACTAACGCCGTGAACACTGTCACCATGAGCAATGTCACTGTGTGCAGTTTCACCACACTATCACCGTAAGCAATGTCACCATGAGCAATATCACCATGGGCACTGTCACCATTTTGCACTGCCACCATGTCAGTGTCACCATGGGCTGTTTCACTATGAGAACTGTCACCATGGGTAATAGCACCATGGGCACTGTCACCGTGAACAATGTCACTATGAGAATTTTCACCATAGGCCCTGTCACCGTGAGAATTGTCACCATCGGCACTGTCAACATGGAGACTATAACCTTGAGCACTGTCACCATGAGCACAGACACCATGGTCACATTCAATGTAAGACCTGTCACCACGGAGACTATCAACATTGGCACTGTCACCGTGCGGTTGTCACCATGAGCACTATCACCATGGGCGATGTCTCCATGGGCAGTTTCACCATGAGCACTGTCACTATTGGCACTCTCACCATCGGCACTGTCACCATGGGCACCGTCACCGTGAGCACTGTCACCATGAGCCTTGTCACACTGGGCGCTGTCACCATGGGCACAGTCACCGTGGGCACTGTCACAATGGGAATTATCAGCATGGGCTTTGTCAGCCTTGGCACTGTCCCCGTGGGCACTGACACCGTGACATCTATCACCATAAACACAGTAAACATGGGCACTGTCACCATGAGCACGGACACCATGAGCACTGCCACAAAGAGCACTGTTATTTATGGCACTGCCAACGTGAGCACTGTCACCATGAGCACTGTCACCACGGGCATGACACCATGGGCACTGTCACTGTGAGCACTACACCATGAGAATTGTGACTATGGGCACTGTTACCATGGACACTCTCACCATGGGAACTATCACCGTGAACACTGTCCCCATGAACACTGTCACTGTGTGCAGTGTCACCATGCGCACTGTCACTGTAAGGACTATCACCGTAAGCAAAGTCACCATGAGCAATGTCACCATGGGCAATGTCACCATTTTGCCCTGCCACCATGTGCAGTGTCACCATGGCTAATATCACCATAGGCACTTTCACTGTGTGAAATGTGACCGTGCGGAATGACTCTATGGGCACTGGCATCATGGGCATTGTCACTGTGAGAAGTGTCACCATGGGCACTGTCAATGTCGGCACTGTCACCATGCGCACTCTCATTGTGGGCACTGTCACCATGGACAGTGCCACCTTCGGGTCTGTCACCATGAACTCTGTAACAATGCCCATTATCAACGTGTGCACTGTCAACATGGGCACTATCCCCATGAGCACTGTCAGCATGTGCACTGTCACTATTTAGCACTGTCACCAGTTGAACTACCACCATGGGCAATGTCACAATGTGCACTATCACTGTGAGCACGGTTACCATGGGGACTGTAACAATGCACAGTGTCACCATCGGTACTGTCCCCATGGGAACTGCCACCAAGTGCACTGTCACCATTAGCACTGTCACCACAAGCACTGCCACCTTGGGAAATGCTATTATGAGCACTGTCACCATGAAAACTGTCGCTATGAGTACTGCCACCATGGGGATTTTCAACATCAGTAGTCACCATGGGTAATGTCACCATTTTCACTGTCATCATGAGCACTATTACCTTGAGCACTATCACCGTGAGCACTCTCACTGTGGTCGCTGTCACCATGAGCACTGTTGCCATGGGTACGGGCACATTGCGGACTGGCACCATGAACCCTGTCACCATGGGCACTAACACTGTAAGCACTCTCACCGTGGTCACTGTGACCATGGGCACTGTTACCATGAGCACTGTCACCATAGGCAATGGTGCCGTGGGCACTGTCACCATGGGCACTGTCATCATGGGCAGTGTCACTATGGGAACTCTAACCAAGGGCACTGCAACCATGGACAATATCACTGTGAGCACTGTCACCATGGGTACTGCAACAAAGATAACTGTCACCGTGAGTACTGTCTGCAGGGTTGTCACCGTGTGCACTGTCACCATGAGAACTGTCAACATGGGCACTTTCACCATTTTTCACTGCCACCCTCTGCTTGTCACCATGGGCACTATTACCGTGAGAACTGTCACCATGCGTCCTGTCATCATTGGCACTGTCACCAAGGACACGGCCTCCATGTGCACAGTTACCATGGTCACTATCACCGTGAGAACCGTCACCATGGGAACTACCAACATGGGCAATGTCATCATGAGCACTTTCACAATGGGAACTGACACCATGGGTACTATCAACGTGCGGACTCTCACCATGGGTACTATCACCATGGGCACTGTCACTGTGAGCACTTTATCCATGAGCACTGTCACCCTGGGTATTGTCACCATGGGCACTATCACCATGAGAGTTGTGAACATGGGAACTCTCACGGTGGACACTTTCACCATGAGCAATGTCACCATGAATACTGTCACGCTGTGTATTGTCACCATGGGCACTGCCACCATGGGCACTCTCACTGTGGTCACTGTCACCATGAGCACTGTCGCCATGGGTACTGGCACAATGTAGATAGGCACCATGAGCACTGTCACCATGGGCACCATCAGTGTGAGCACTCTCACCATGGTCACTGTCACCATGGGCACTGTTACCATGAGCATCGTCACCAAAAGCAATGGCACCATGGGCCCTGTCATCATGGGCAGTGTCACCATGGGCACGCTCACTGTGAGCACTGTTCACCATGGATACTGCCAACATGGGAAATGTCACCGTGAGTACTGCCTCCATGAGTACTGGCTGCATGGGTTGTCACCATGTGCACTGACACCATGAGAACTGTCAGCAAGGGCACTGTCACCATTTTTCACTGCCACCAGGTGCAATGTCACCATGGGCACTATCACCATGGAAAGTATCACCGTGAACACTGTCACCATGAACACTGCAAATGTGTGCAGTGTCACCATGCACACTGTCACCGTAAGGACTATCACTGTAAGCAAAGTCACTATGAGCAATGTCACCATGGGCACTGTCACCATTTTGCACTGCCACCATGTGCACTATCACCTTAGGCACTGTCGCCATGAGCACTTGATCACTGAGTACTGTCACCATGGGTGATATCACCATGGGCACTGTCACCGTGAGAACTATCACCGTGAGCAATGCCATGATGGGCACTGGCGCCGTGGGTCTTTTCACTATTAGCACTGAAACAATGTGCACTATCACTGTGAGAAATCTCAACGTGCTAACTCTCCCCAAGGGCACTGTCACAGAGAGAAAAGTCATCATGGGCACTGTCACAGTCAGTATTCTCACCATGGGCACTCTCATTGTGGGCAATGCCTCCGTGAGCACTATTACCATGAACACTGCTACCGTGAACACTCTCATGATAAGAACTGTCACCATGGGCACAGACACCATGGGCACTCTCACGGTGTGCACTGTCACCAGGGGCACTGTCACAATGGGCACTGTCACCATGAGCACTGGAACCATGGGCACTCTCACCATGGGCACTATCACCATGAGCAATATCACCATGGGCACTCTCACTATTTTGCACTGCCACCAGATGCACCATGACCATGTGCACTGTCACCATGGGCAGTGTCACCATCGGTAGTCTCACCATGGGCACTGCCACCATGAGCACTGTCACCATGAACACTGCAACTATGTGCAGTGTCACCATGCACACTGACACCGTAAGGACTATCACTGTAAGCAAAGTCACTATGAGCAATGTCACCATGGGCACTGTCACCATTTTGCACTGCCACCAGGTGCAGTGTCACCATAGGCACTTTCACCGTGAGAAATGTGACCGTGCAGAATGTCTCTATGGGCACTGACACCATGGGCATTGTCACTGTGAGCACTGTCACAACGGGCACTATCACCGTGAGAACTCTCATCATGGTAACTTTCGCCATGGGCACATTCACAGTGAGAAGTGTCACCATGGGCACTGTCAGTGTTGGCACTGTTACGATGGGCACTGTCATTGTGGGCACTGTCACCATGGCCACTGCCACCTTGGGCTCTGTCACGATGGACACTGTAATAAGACCCATTATCACCGTGGGCACTGTCACCATGGCCACTATCACCATGAGCACTGTCAGCATGTGCACTGTCACTATTTAGCACTGTCACCAGGTGAACTACCAACATGGGAACTGTCACGATGTGCACTATCACCGTGAGCAGGGTTACCATGGGCATTGTAACAAGGCACAGTGTCACCATCTGTACTGTACCCATGGGAACTGCCACCAAGAGCACTGTCACCATTAGCACTGTCACCACGAGGACTGCCTCCTTGGGCAATGCTATTATGACCACTGTCACCATTAGATTGTCGCTATGAGAACTGCCACCATGGGTATTTTCAACATGAGTACTGTCACCATGGGTATTGTCACCATTTACACTGTCACCGTGAGCACTATTACCGTGAGCTCTATCACAGTGAGCACTCTCACTGTGGTCAGTGTCACTATGACCACTGTTGCCATGGGTACTGGCACAATGCGAACAGGCACAATGAGCCCTGTCACCATGGGCACTATCAGTGTGAGCACTCTCAACATGGTCACTGTCACCATGGGCACTGTTACCATGAGCACTGTCACCATAGGCAATGGCGCCGTGGGAACTTTCACCATGGGCATTGTCATCATGGGCAGTGTCACCATGGGCACTGTCACCATGGACACTATCACTGTGAGCATTGTCACCACGTGTACAGCTACCATGAGCAGTGTCAGCATCGGTTGTGACCATGGGCACTGTCACAATGAGACTGTCAGCATGGGAACTGTCACGATTTTTCACTGCCATCATGTGCACAACAACCATGTGCACTGTCACCATGGGCACTATCACCGTGAGCACTGTCACCATGAGTACTGTCATCATGGGCACTGTCACCAAGGGCACAGCCACCATGTGCACTGTTAACATGGTCACTATCACCATGAGCACTGTCACCATGGGAACTACCAACATGGGCACGGTCATCATGAGCACTTTCACAATGGGAACTGCCACCATGGGCACTATTAACACGACCACACTCACCATGGGCACTATCACCAAGGGCACTGTCAGTTTCAGCACTATCAGCATGGGTACTGCAACCATGACCACTGTCACCCTAAGCACTGTCCCCATTCTCTGTATCACCATGTGCACTGTCACCATGGGCACTATCACCTTGAGAACTGTCAGCCTGGGCACTGTCACCATGGGTATTGTGACTTTGGGCACTGTCACCATGAGCACTGTCACCTTGGGCACTGGCACAATGTGGACTGTCACCATGAACACTGTCATCATGGGCAGTATCACCATTAGAACTGTCACTGTGGTCACTGACACCATGGCCACTCTCACCGTGAGCACTATCACCGTGAGTGTTGTGACCATGGGCACTTTCACCATGGGCAGTGTACCCATTGACAATTTAACTGTTAGTACTGTCACCATGGACACTATAACTATGGACACTGTCACCGTGGGCTCTGTCACCATGGGCACTTTCACCATGAGCACTGCCACTCTGACCACTCTCATCATAAGAACTGTCACCATGGGCACTTTCACGATGGGCACTTCCAACATTGGCACTATCACCATGAGCACTGTCAACAAGAGCACTGTCGTGGTGGGCAATGTCACCCTGCACAATGTCACCACAAGGACTATCACATTAAGCAATGTCCCCATGGGCACTGTCACCATTTTGCACTGCCACCATGTGCACTATCACCTTAGGCACTGTCACCATGAGCACTTGATCACTGAGTACTGTCACCATGGGTAATATCACCATGGGCACTGTCACCGTGAGAACTATCACCGTGAGCAATACCATGATGCGCACTGGCGCCGTGGGTCTTTTCACTATTAGCACTGAAACAATGTGCGCTATCACTGTGAGAAATGTCACCGTGCTAACTGTCCCCAAGGGCACTGTCACAGAGAGAAAAGTCATCATGGGCACTGTCACAGTCAGTATTCTCACCATGGGCACTCTCATTGTGGGCAATGCCTCCGTGAGCACTATTACCATGAACACTGCTACCGTGAACACTCTCATGATAAGAACTGTCACCATGGGCACAGACACCATGGGCACTCTCACGGTGTGCACTGTCACCAGGGGCACTGTCACAATGGGCACTGTCACCATGAGCACTGGAACCATGGGCACTCTCACCATGGGCACTATCACCATGAGCAATATCACCATGGGCACTCTCACTATTTTGCACTGCCACCAGATGCACCATGACCATGTGCACTGTCACCATGGGCAGTGTCACCATCGGTAGTCTCACCATGGGCACTGCCACAATGAGCACTGTCACCAAGAGCACTGTCACCACGGGCACTGCCACCATGAGCACTGTCACAAGAACTGTCAGTATGAGAACTGCCACCATGGGCACTTTCACCATGATTACGATCACCTGGGTATTGTCACCTTTGGCACTGTCAATGTGAGAACTATCACCGTGAGAACTATCACCATGAGCACTGTCACCACGGGCACAGCCTTAATGCGTACTGTCATCATGAACACTGTCACCATTGGCACTATCACGGTGAGAACACTCACCGTGGTCACTGTCACCATGGGCACGGTCACCGCCAGCAATGTCACTAAGAGCATAATCAACATAGGCACTGTCACCGTGAGAACAGTCACCATGGGCACTGTCAACTTGGAGACTATCACCTTGAGCACTGTCACCATGAGCACTGTCACCATGAGCAATTTCAACAGGATCACTTTCACCGTGAGAACTGTCACCATGGGGACTCTCATAATTGGCACTGCCTCCGAGGGGTTGTCATGATGAGCACTATCACCATGGGCAGTGTCTCCATGGGCAGTGTCACTGTGAGCACTCTCACTATTGGCACTATCACCATCGGCGCTGTCAGCATCGGCATGGTCACCGTGAGCACTGTCACAATGGGCATTGTCACACTGGGTGCTCTCACCATGGGCACAGTCATCGTTAGCACTCTCACCATGGGCACTGTGATCTTGGGCACTGTCACCATGGGCTCTGCCACCGTTGGCACTGTCACAATGGGAAGTATCACCATGGGCTTTGTCAGCGTGGGCAATGTCACCCTGGGCACGGCCACCATGATATGTATCACCATAGGCACTGTCACCATGGGCACTGTCACCATGAGCACGGTCACCATGAGCACTGCCACAAAGAGCACTGTCACTTATGGCACTGTCCTCATGAGAAGTGTCACCATGATCACTGTCACCATGGACAGGACACGCTGGGTATTGTCACCATGGGCACTGTCTATGAGCAGTCTCACCATGGGAATTGTCACCTTAGGTACTGTCACCATGGGCACTGTCACCGTGAACACTTTTACCATCAGCTCTGTTACCCTGGGTATTGTCACCATGGGAACTATCACCGTGACAGTTGTGAACATGGGCACTCTCAGCATGGGCACTCTCACCATGAGCAATGTCACCATGAATACTGTCACCCTGTGTATTGTCACCATGGGCACTGTCACCGTGAGCACTACACCATGAGAATTGTGACAATGGGCACTGTCCCCATGGCCACATTCACCATAGGAACTAACGCCGTGAACACTGTCACCATGAGCAATGTCACTGTGTGCAGTTTCACCACACTATCACCGTAAGCAATGTCACCATGAGCAATATCACCATGGGCACTGTCACCATTTTGCACTGCCACCATGTCAGTGTCACCATGGGCTGTTTCACTATGAGAACTGTCACCATGGGTAATAGCACCATGGGCACTGTCACCGTGAACAATGTCACTATGAGAATTTTCACCATAGGCCCTGTCACCGTGAGAATTGTCACCATCGGCACTGTCAACATGGAGACTATAACCTTGAGCACTGTCACCATGAGCACAGACACCATGGTCACATTCAATGTAAGACCTGTCACCACGGAGACTATCAACATTGGCACTGTCACCGTGCGGTTGTCACCATGAGCACTATCACCATGGGCGATGTCTCCATGGGCAGTTTCACCATGAGCACTGTCACTATTGGCACTCTCACCATCGGCACTGTCACCATGGGCACCGTCACCGTGAGCACTGTCACCATGAGCCTTGTCACACTGGGCGCTGTCACCATGGGCACAGTCACCGTGGGCACTGTCACAATGGGAATTATCAGCATGGGCTTTGTCAGCCTTGGCACTGTCCCCGTGGGCACTGACACCGTGACATCTATCACCATAAACACAGTAAACATGGGCACTGTCACCATGAGCACGGACACCATGAGCACTGCCACAAAGAGCACTGTTATTTATGGCACTGCCAACGTGAGCACTGTCACCATGAGCACTGTCACCATGGGCATGACACCATGGGCACTGTCACTGTGAGCACTACACCATGAGAATTGTGACTATGGGCACTGTTACCATGGACACTCTCACCATGGGAACTATCACCGTGAACACTGTCCCCATGAACACTGTCACTGTGTGCAGTGTCACCATGCGCACTGTCACTGTAAGGACTATCACCGTAAGCAAAGTCACCATGAGCAATGTCACCATGGGCAATGTCACCATTTTGCCCTGCCACCATGTGCAGTGTCACCATGGCTAATATCACCATAGGCACTTTCACTGTGTGAAATGTGACCGTGCGGAATGACTCTATGGGCACTGGCATCATGGGCATTGTCACTGTGAGAAGTGTCACCATGGGCACTGTCAATGTCGGCACTGTCACCATGCGCACTCTCATTGTGGGCACTGTCACCATGGACAGTGCCACCTTCGGGTCTGTCACCATGAACTCTGTAACAATGCCCATTATCAACGTGTGCACTGTCAACATGGGCACTATCCCCATGAGCACTGTCAGCATGTGCACTGTCACTATTTAGCACTGTCACCAGTTGAACTACCACCATGGGCAATGTCACAATGTGCACTATCACTGTGAGCACGGTTACCATGGGGACTGTAACAATGCACAGTGTCACCATCGGTACTGTCCCCATGGGAACTGCCACCAAGTGCACTGTCACCATTAGCACTGTCACCACAAGCACTGCCACCTTGGGAAATGCTATTATGAGCACTGTCACCATGAAAACTGTCGCTATGAGTACTGCCACCATGGGGATTTTCAACATCAGTAGTCACCATGGGTAATGTCACCATTTTCACTGTCATCATGAGCACTATTACCTTGAGCACTATCACCGTGAGCACTCTCACTGTGGTCGCTGTCACCATGAGCACTGTTGCCATGGGTACGGGCACATTGCGGACTGGCACCATGAACCCTGTCACCATGGGCACTAACACTGTAAGCACTCTCACCGTGGTCACTGTGACCATGGGCACTGTTACCATGAGCACTGTCACCATAGGCAATGGTGCCGTGGGCACTGTCACCATGGGCACTGTCATCATGGGCAGTGTCACTATGGGAACTCTAACCAAGGGCACTGCAACCATGGACAATATCACTGTGAGCACTGTCACCATGGGTACTGCAACAAAGATAACTGTCACCGTGAGTACTGTCTGCAGGGTTGTCACCGTGTGCACTGTCACCATGAGAACTGTCAACATGGGCACTTTCACCATTTTTCACTGCCACCCTCTGCTTGTCACCATGGGCACTATTACCGTGAGAACTGTCACCATGCGTCCTGTCATCATTGGCACTGTCACCAAGGACACGGCCTCCATGTGCACAGTTACCATGGTCACTATCACCGTGAGAACCGTCACCATGGGAACTACCAACATGGGCAATGTCATCATGAGCACTTTCACAATGGGAACTGACACCATGGGTACTATCAACGTGCGGACTCTCACCATGGGTACTATCACCATGGGCACTGTCACTGTGAGCACTTTATCCATGAGCACTGTCACCCTGGGTATTGTCACCATGGGCACTATCACCATGAGAGTTGTGAACATGGGAACTCTCACGGTGGACACTTTCACCATGAGCAATGTCACCATGAATACTGTCACGCTGTGTATTGTCACCATGGGCACTGCCACCATGGGCACTCTCACTGTGGTCACTGTCACCATGAGCACTGTCGCCATGGGTACTGGCACAATGTAGATAGGCACCATGAGCACTGTCACCATGGGCACCATCAGTGTGAGCACTCTCACCATGGTCACTGTCACCATGGGCACTGTTACCATGAGCATCGTCACCAAAAGCAATGGCACCATGGGCCCTGTCATCATGGGCAGTGTCACCATGGGCACGCTCACTGTGAGCACTGTTCACCATGGATACTGCCAACATGGGAAATGTCACCGTGAGTACTGCCTCCATGAGTACTGGCTGCATGGGTTGTCACCATGTGCACTGACACCATGAGAACTGTCAGCAAGGGCACTGTCACCATTTTTCACTGCCACCAGGTGCAATGTCACCATGGGCACTATCACCATGGAAAGTATCACCGTGAACACTGTCACCATGAACACTGCAAATGTGTGCAGTGTCACCATGCACACTGTCACCGTAAGGACTATCACTGTAAGCAAAGTCACTATGAGCAATGTCACCATGGGCACTGTCACCATTTTGCACTGCCACCATGTGCACTATCACCTTAGGCACTGTCGCCATGAGCACTTGATCACTGAGTACTGTCACCATGGGTGATATCACCATGGGCACTGTCACCGTGAGAACTATCACCGTGAGCAATGCCATGATGGGCACTGGCGCCGTGGGTCTTTTCACTATTAGCACTGAAACAATGTGCACTATCACTGTGAGAAATCTCAACGTGCTAACTCTCCCCAAGGGCACTGTCACAGAGAGAAAAGTCATCATGGGCACTGTCACAGTCAGTATTCTCACCATGGGCACTCTCATTGTGGGCAATGCCTCCGTGAGCACTATTACCATGAACACTGCTACCGTGAACACTCTCATGATAAGAACTGTCACCATGGGCACAGACACCATGGGCACTCTCACGGTGTGCACTGTCACCAGGGGCACTGTCACAATGGGCACTGTCACCATGAGCACTGGAACCATGGGCACTCTCACCATGGGCACTATCACCATGAGCAATATCACCATGGGCACTCTCACTATTTTGCACTGCCACCAGATGCACCATGACCATGTGCACTGTCACCATGGGCAGTGTCACCATCGGTAGTCTCACCATGGGCACTGCCACCATGAGCACTGTCACCATGAACACTGCAACTATGTGCAGTGTCACCATGCACACTGACACCGTAAGGACTATCACTGTAAGCAAAGTCACTATGAGCAATGTCACCATGGGCACTGTCACCATTTTGCACTGCCACCAGGTGCAGTGTCACCATAGGCACTTTCACCGTGAGAAATGTGACCGTGCAGAATGTCTCTATGGGCACTGACACCATGGGCATTGTCACTGTGAGCACTGTCACAACGGGCACTATCACCGTGAGAACTCTCATCATGGTAACTTTCGCCATGGGCACATTCACAGTGAGAAGTGTCACCATGGGCACTGTCAGTGTTGGCACTGTTACGATGGGCACTGTCATTGTGGGCACTGTCACCATGGCCACTGCCACCTTGGGCTCTGTCACGATGGACACTGTAATAAGACCCATTATCACCGTGGGCACTGTCACCATGGCCACTATCACCATGAGCACTGTCAGCATGTGCACTGTCACTATTTAGCACTGTCACCAGGTGAACTACCAACATGGGAACTGTCACGATGTGCACTATCACCGTGAGCAGGGTTACCATGGGCATTGTAACAAGGCACAGTGTCACCATCTGTACTGTACCCATGGGAACTGCCACCAAGAGCACTGTCACCATTAGCACTGTCACCACGAGGACTGCCTCCTTGGGCAATGCTATTATGACCACTGTCACCATTAGATTGTCGCTATGAGAACTGCCACCATGGGTATTTTCAACATGAGTACTGTCACCATGGGTATTGTCACCATTTACACTGTCACCGTGAGCACTATTACCGTGAGCTCTATCACAGTGAGCACTCTCACTGTGGTCAGTGTCACTATGACCACTGTTGCCATGGGTACTGGCACAATGCGAACAGGCACAATGAGCCCTGTCACCATGGGCACTATCAGTGTGAGCACTCTCAACATGGTCACTGTCACCATGGGCACTGTTACCATGAGCACTGTCACCATAGGCAATGGCGCCGTGGGAACTTTCACCATGGGCATTGTCATCATGGGCAGTGTCACCATGGGCACTGTCACCATGGACACTATCACTGTGAGCATTGTCACCACGTGTACAGCTACCATGAGCAGTGTCAGCATCGGTTGTGACCATGGGCACTGTCACAATGAGACTGTCAGCATGGGAACTGTCACGATTTTTCACTGCCATCATGTGCACAACAACCATGTGCACTGTCACCATGGGCACTATCACCGTGAGCACTGTCACCATGAGTACTGTCATCATGGGCACTGTCACCAAGGGCACAGCCACCATGTGCACTGTTAACATGGTCACTATCACCATGAGCACTGTCACCATGGGAACTACCAACATGGGCACGGTCATCATGAGCACTTTCACAATGGGAACTGCCACCATGGGCACTATTAACACGACCACACTCACCATGGGCACTATCACCAAGGGCACTGTCAGTTTCAGCACTATCAGCATGGGTACTGCAACCATGACCACTGTCACCCTAAGCACTGTCCCCATTCTCTGTATCACCATGTGCACTGTCACCATGGGCACTATCACCTTGAGAACTGTCAGCCTGGGCACTGTCACCATGGGTATTGTGACTTTGGGCACTGTCACCATGAGCACTGTCACCTTGGGCACTGGCACAATGTGGACTGTCACCATGAACACTGTCATCATGGGCAGTATCACCATTAGAACTGTCACTGTGGTCACTGACACCATGGCCACTCTCACCGTGAGCACTATCACCGTGAGTGTTGTGACCATGGGCACTTTCACCATGGGCAGTGTACCCATTGACAATTTAACTGTTAGTACTGTCACCATGGACACTATAACTATGGACACTGTCACCGTGGGCTCTGTCACCATGGGCACTTTCACCATGAGCACTGCCACTCTGACCACTCTCATCATAAGAACTGTCACCATGGGCACTTTCACGATGGGCACTTCCAACATTGGCACTATCACCATGAGCACTGTCAACAAGAGCACTGTCGTGGTGGGCAATGTCACCCTGCACAATGTCACCACAAGGACTATCACATTAAGCAATGTCCCCATGGGCACTGTCACCATTTTGCACTGCCACCATGTGCACTATCACCTTAGGCACTGTCACCATGAGCACTTGATCACTGAGTACTGTCACCATGGGTAATATCACCATGGGCACTGTCACCGTGAGAACTATCACCGTGAGCAATACCATGATGCGCACTGGCGCCGTGGGTCTTTTCACTATTAGCACTGAAACAATGTGCGCTATCACTGTGAGAAATGTCACCGTGCTAACTGTCCCCAAGGGCACTGTCACAGAGAGAAAAGTCATCATGGGCACTGTCACAGTCAGTATTCTCACCATGGGCACTCTCATTGTGGGCAATGCCTCCGTGAGCACTATTACCATGAACACTGCTACCGTGAACACTCTCATGATAAGAACTGTCACCATGGGCACAGACACCATGGGCACTCTCACGGTGTGCACTGTCACCAGGGGCACTGTCACAATGGGCACTGTCACCATGAGCACTGGAACCATGGGCACTCTCACCATGGGCACTATCACCATGAGCAATATCACCATGGGCACTCTCACTATTTTGCACTGCCACCAGATGCACCATGACCATGTGCACTGTCACCATGGGCAGTGTCACCATCGGTAGTCTCACCATGGGCACTGCCACAATGAGCACTGTCACCAAGAGCACTGTCACCACGGGCACTGCCACCATGAGCACTGTCACAAGAACTGTCAGTATGAGAACTGCCACCATGGGCACTTTCACCATGATTACGATCACCTGGGTATTGTCACCTTTGGCACTGTCAATGTGAGAACTATCACCGTGAGAACTATCACCATGAGCACTGTCACCACGGGCACAGCCTTAATGCGTACTGTCATCATGAACACTGTCACCATTGGCACTATCACGGTGAGAACACTCACCGTGGTCACTGTCACCATGGGCACGGTCACCGCCAGCAATGTCACTAAGAGCATAATCAACATAGGCACTGTCACCGTGAGAACAGTCACCATGGGCACTGTCAACTTGGAGACTATCACCTTGAGCACTGTCACCATGAGCACTGTCACCATGAGCAATTTCAACAGGATCACTTTCACCGTGAGAACTGTCACCATGGGGACTCTCATAATTGGCACTGCCTCCGAGGGGTTGTCATGATGAGCACTATCACCATGGGCAGTGTCTCCATGGGCAGTGTCACTGTGAGCACTCTCACTATTGGCACTATCACCATCGGCGCTGTCAGCATCGGCATGGTCACCGTGAGCACTGTCACAATGGGCATTGTCACACTGGGTGCTCTCACCATGGGCACAGTCATCGTTAGCACTCTCACCATGGGCACTGTGATCTTGGGCACTGTCACCATGGGCTCTGCCACCGTTGGCACTGTCACAATGGGAAGTATCACCATGGGCTTTGTCAGCGTGGGCAATGTCACCCTGGGCACGGCCACCATGATATGTATCACCATAGGCACTGTCACCATGGGCACTGTCACCATGAGCACGGTCACCATGAGCACTGCCACAAAGAGCACTGTCACTTATGGCACTGTCCTCATGAGAAGTGTCACCATGATCACTGTCACCATGGACAGGACACGCTGGGTATTGTCACCATGGGCACTGTCTATGAGCAGTCTCACCATGGGAATTGTCACCTTAGGTACTGTCACCATGGGCACTGTCACCGTGAACACTTTTACCATCAGCTCTGTTACCCTGGGTATTGTCACCATGGGAACTATCACCGTGACAGTTGTGAACATGGGCACTCTCAGCATGGGCACTCTCACCATGAGCAATGTCACCATGAATACTGTCACCCTGTGTATTGTCACCATGGGCACTGTCACCGTGAGCACTACACCATGAGAATTGTGACAATGGGCACTGTCCCCATGGCCACATTCACCATAGGAACTAACGCCGTGAACACTGTCACCATGAGCAATGTCACTGTGTGCAGTTTCACCACACTATCACCGTAAGCAATGTCACCATGAGCAATATCACCATGGGCACTGTCACCATTTTGCACTGCCACCATGTCAGTGTCACCATGGGCTGTTTCACTATGAGAACTGTCACCATGGGTAATAGCACCATGGGCACTGTCACCGTGAACAATGTCACTATGAGAATTTTCACCATAGGCCCTGTCACCGTGAGAATTGTCACCATCGGCACTGTCAACATGGAGACTATAACCTTGAGCACTGTCACCATGAGCACAGACACCATGGTCACATTCAATGTAAGACCTGTCACCACGGAGACTATCAACATTGGCACTGTCACCGTGCGGTTGTCACCATGAGCACTATCACCATGGGCGATGTCTCCATGGGCAGTTTCACCATGAGCACTGTCACTATTGGCACTCTCACCATCGGCACTGTCACCATGGGCACCGTCACCGTGAGCACTGTCACCATGAGCCTTGTCACACTGGGCGCTGTCACCATGGGCACAGTCACCGTGGGCACTGTCACAATGGGAATTATCAGCATGGGCTTTGTCAGCCTTGGCACTGTCCCCGTGGGCACTGACACCGTGACATCTATCACCATAAACACAGTAAACATGGGCACTGTCACCATGAGCACGGACACCATGAGCACTGCCACAAAGAGCACTGTTATTTATGGCACTGCCAACGTGAGCACTGTCACCATGAGCACTGTCACCATGGGCATGACACCATGGGCACTGTCACTGTGAGCACTACACCATGAGAATTGTGACTATGGGCACTGTTACCATGGACACTCTCACCATGGGAACTATCACCGTGAACACTGTCCCCATGAACACTGTCACTGTGTGCAGTGTCACCATGCGCACTGTCACTGTAAGGACTATCACCGTAAGCAAAGTCACCATGAGCAATGTCACCATGGGCAATGTCACCATTTTGCCCTGCCACCATGTGCAGTGTCACCATGGCTAATATCACCATAGGCACTTTCACTGTGTGAAATGTGACCGTGCGGAATGACTCTATGGGCACTGGCATCATGGGCATTGTCACTGTGAGAAGTGTCACCATGGGCACTGTCAATGTCGGCACTGTCACCATGCGCACTCTCATTGTGGGCACTGTCACCATGGACAGTGCCACCTTCGGGTCTGTCACCATGAACTCTGTAACAATGCCCATTATCAACGTGTGCACTGTCAACATGGGCACTATCCCCATGAGCACTGTCAGCATGTGCACTGTCACTATTTAGCACTGTCACCAGTTGAACTACCACCATGGGCAATGTCACAATGTGCACTATCACTGTGAGCACGGTTACCATGGGGACTGTAACAATGCACAGTGTCACCATCGGTACTGTCCCCATGGGAACTGCCACCAAGTGCACTGTCACCATTAGCACTGTCACCACAAGCACTGCCACCTTGGGAAATGCTATTATGAGCACTGTCACCATGAAAACTGTCGCTATGAGTACTGCCACCATGGGGATTTTCAACATCTGTAGTCACCATGGGTAATGTCACCATTTTCACTGTCATCATGAGCACTATTACCTTGAGCACTATCACCGTGAGCACTCTCACTGTGGTCGCTGTCACCATGAGCACTGTTGCCATGGGTACGGGCACATTGTGGACTGGCACCATGAACCCTGTCACCATGGGCACTAACACTGTAAGCAGTCTCACCGTGGTCACTGTGACCATGGGCACTGTTACCATGGGCACTGTCACCATAGGCAATGGTGCCGTGGGCACTGTCACCATGGGCACTGTCATCATGGGCAGTGTCACTATGGGAACTCTAACCAAGGGCACTGCAACCATGGACAATATCACTGTGAGCACTGTCACCATGGGTACTGCAACAAAGATAACTGTCACCGTGAGTACTGTCTGCAGGGTTGTCACCGTGTGCACTGTCACCATGAGAACTGTCAACATGGGCACTTTCACCATTTTTCACTGCCACCCTCTGCTTGTCACCATGGGCACTATTACCGTGAGAACTGTCACCATGCGTCCTGTCATCATTGGCACTGTCACCAAGGACACGGCCTCCATGTGCACAGTTACCATGGTCACTATCACCGTGAGAACCGTCACCATGGGAACTACCAACATGGGCAATGTCATCATGAGCACTTTCACAATGGGAACTGACACCATGGGTACTATCAACGTGCGGACTCTCACCATGGGTACTATCACCATGGGCACTGTCACTGTGAGCACTTTATCCATGAGCACTGTCACCCTGGGTATTGTCACCATGGGCACTATCACCATGAGAGTTGTGAACATGGGAACTCTCACGGTGGACACTTTCACCATGAGCAATGTCACCATGAATACTGTCACGCTGTGTATTGTCACCATGGGCACTGCCACCATGGGCACTCTCACTGTGGTCACTGTCACCATGAGCACTGTCGCCATGGGTACTGGCACAATGTAGATAGGCACCATGAGCACTGTCACCATGGGCACCATCAGTGTGAGCACTCTCACCATGGTCACTGTCACCATGGGCACTGTTACCATGAGCATCGTCACCAAAAGCAATGGCACCATGGGCCCTGTCATCATGGGCAGTGTCACCATGGGCACGCTCACTGTGAGCACTGTTCACCATGGATACTGCCAACATGGGAAATGTCACCGTGAGTACTGTCTCCATGAGTACTGGCTGCATGGGTTGTCACCATGTGCACTGTCACCATGAGAACTGTCAGCAAGGGCACTGTCACCATTTTTCACTGCCACCAGGTGCAATGTCACCATGGGCACTATCACCATGGAAAGTATCACCGTGAACACTGTCACCATGAACACTGCAACTGTGTGCAGTGTCACCATGCACACTGTCACCGTAAGGACTATCACTGTAAGCAAAGTCACTATGAGCAATGTCACCATGGGCACTGTCACCATTTTGCACTGCCACCATGTGCACTATCACCTTAGGCACTGTCGCCATGAGCACTTGATCACTGAGTACTGTCACCATGGGTGATATCACCATGGGCACTGTCACCGTGAGAACTATCACCGTGAGCAATGCCATGATGGGCACTGGCGCCGTGGGTCTTTTCACTATTAGCACTGAAACAATGTGCACTATCACTGTGAGAAATCTCAACGTGCTAACTCTCCCCAAGGGCACTGTCACAGAGAGAAAAGTCATCATGGGCACTGTCACAGTCAGTATTCTCACCATGGGCACTCTCATTGTGGGCAATGCCTCCGTGAGCACTATTACCATGAACACTGCTACCGTGAACACTCTCATGATAAGAACTGTCACCATGGGCACAGACACCATGGGCACTCTCACGGTGTGCACTGTCACCAGGGGCACTGTCACAATGGGCACTGTCACCATGAGCACTGGAACCATGGGCACTCTCACCATGGGCACTATCACCATGAGCAATATCACCATGGGCACTCTCACTATTTTGCACTGCCACCAGATGCACCATGACCATGTGCACTGTCACCATGGGCAGTGTCACCATCGGTAGTCTCACCATGGGCACTGCCACCATGAGCACTGTCACCATGAACACTGCAACTATGTGCAGTGTCACCATGCACACTGACACCGTAAGGACTATCACTGTAAGCAAAGTCACTATGAGCAATGTCACCATGGGCACTGTCACCATTTTGCACTGCCACCAGGTGCAGTGTCACCATAGGCACTTTCACCGTGAGAAATGTGACCGTGCAGAATGTCTCTATGGGCACTGACACCATGGGCATTGTCACTGTGAGCACTGTCACAACGGGCACTATCACCGTGAGAACTCTCATCATGGTAACTTTCGCCATGGGCACATTCACAGTGAGAAGTGTCACCATGGGCACTGTCAGTGTTGGCACTGTTACGATGGGCACTGTCATTGTGGGCACTGTCACCATGGCCACTGCCACCTTGGGCTCTGTCACGATGGACACTGTAATAAGACCCATTATCACCGTGGGCACTGTCACCATGGCCACTATCACCATGAGCACTGTCAGCATGTGCACTGTCACTATTTAGCACTGTCACCAGGTGAACTACCAACATGGGAACTGTCACGATGTGCACTATCACCGTGAGCAGGGTTACCATGGGCATTGTAACAAGGCACAGTGTCACCATCTGTACTGTACCCATGGGAACTGCCACCAAGAGCACTGTCACCATTAGCACTGTCACCACGAGGACTGCCTCCTTGGGCAATGCTATTATGACCACTGTCACCATTAGATTGTCGCTATGAGAACTGCCACCATGGGTATTTTCAACATGAGTACTGTCACCATGGGTATTGTCACCATTTACACTGTCACCGTGAGCACTATTACCGTGAGCTCTATCACAGTGAGCACTCTCACTGTGGTCAGTGTCACTATGACCACTGTTGCCATGGGTACTGGCACAATGCGAACAGGCACAATGAGCCCTGTCACCATGGGCACTATCAGTGTGAGCACTCTCAACATGGTCACTGTCACCATGGGCACTGTTACCATGAGCACTGTCACCATAGGCAATGGCGCCGTGGGAACTTTCACCATGGGCATTGTCATCATGGGCAGTGTCACCATGGGCACTGTCACCATGGACACTATCACTGTGAGCATTGTCACCACGTGTACAGCTACCATGAGCAGTGTCAGCATCGGTTGTGACCATGGGCACTGTCACAATGAGACTGTCAGCATGGGAACTGTCACGATTTTTCACTGCCATCATGTGCACAACAACCATGTGCACTGTCACCATGGGCACTATCACCGTGAGCACTGTCACCATGAGTACTGTCATCATGGGCACTGTCACCAAGGGCACAGCCACCATGTGCACTGTTAACATGGTCACTATCACCATGAGCACTGTCACCATGGGAACTACCAACATGGGCACGGTCATCATGAGCACTTTCACAATGGGAACTGCCACCATGGGCACTATTAACACGACCACACTCACCATGGGCACTATCACCAAGGGCACTGTCAGTTTCAGCACTATCAGCATGGGTACTGCAACCATGACCACTGTCACCCTAAGCACTGTCCCCATTCTCTGTATCACCATGTGCACTGTCACCATGGGCACTATCACCTTGAGAACTGTCAGCCTGGGCACTGTCACCATGGGTATTGTGACTTTGGGCACTGTCACCATGAGCACTGTCACCTTGGGCACTGGCACAATGTGGACTGTCACCATGAACACTGTCATCATGGGCAGTATCACCATTAGAACTGTCACTGTGGTCACTGACACCATGGCCACTCTCACCGTGAGCACTATCACCGTGAGTGTTGTGACCATGGGCACTTTCACCATGGGCAGTGTACCCATTGACAATTTAACTGTTAGTACTGTCACCATGGACACTATAACTATGGACACTGTCACCGTGGGCTCTGTCACCATGGGCACTTTCACCATGAGCACTGCCACTCTGACCACTCTCATCATAAGAACTGTCACCATGGGCACTTTCACGATGGGCACTTCCAACATTGGCACTATCACCATGAGCACTGTCAACAAGAGCACTGTCGTGGTGGGCAATGTCACCCTGCACAATGTCACCACAAGGACTATCACATTAAGCAATGTCCCCATGGGCACTGTCACCATTTTGCACTGCCACCATGTGCACTATCACCTTAGGCACTGTCACCATGAGCACTTGATCACTGAGTACTGTCACCATGGGTAATATCACCATGGGCACTGTCACCGTGAGAACTATCACCGTGAGCAATACCATGATGCGCACTGGCGCCGTGGGTCTTTTCACTATTAGCACTGAAACAATGTGCGCTATCACTGTGAGAAATGTCACCGTGCTAACTGTCCCCAAGGGCACTGTCACAGAGAGAAAAGTCATCATGGGCACTGTCACAGTCAGTATTCTCACCATGGGCACTCTCATTGTGGGCAATGCCTCCGTGAGCACTATTACCATGAACACTGCTACCGTGAACACTCTCATGATAAGAACTGTCACCATGGGCACAGACACCATGGGCACTCTCACGGTGTGCACTGTCACCAGGGGCACTGTCACAATGGGCACTGTCACCATGAGCACTGGAACCATGGGCACTCTCACCATGGGCACTATCACCATGAGCAATATCACCATGGGCACTCTCACTATTTTGCACTGCCACCAGATGCACCATGACCATGTGCACTGTCACCATGGGCAGTGTCACCATCGGTAGTCTCACCATGGGCACTGCCACAATGAGCACTGTCACCAAGAGCACTGTCACCACGGGCACTGCCACCATGAGCACTGTCACAAGAACTGTCAGTATGAGAACTGCCACCATGGGCACTTTCACCATGATTACGATCACCTGGGTATTGTCACCTTTGGCACTGTCAATGTGAGAACTATCACCGTGAGAACTATCACCATGAGCACTGTCACCACGGGCACAGCCTTAATGCGTACTGTCATCATGAACACTGTCACCATTGGCACTATCACGGTGAGAACACTCACCGTGGTCACTGTCACCATGGGCACGGTCACCGCCAGCAATGTCACTAAGAGCATAATCAACATAGGCACTGTCACCGTGAGAACAGTCACCATGGGCACTGTCAACTTGGAGACTATCACCTTGAGCACTGTCACCATGAGCACTGTCACCATGAGCAATTTCAACAGGATCACTTTCACCGTGAGAACTGTCACCATGGGGACTCTCATAATTGGCACTGCCTCCGAGGGGTTGTCATGATGAGCACTATCACCATGGGCAGTGTCTCCATGGGCAGTGTCACTGTGAGCACTCTCACTATTGGCACTATCACCATCGGCGCTGTCAGCATCGGCATGGTCACCGTGAGCACTGTCACAATGGGCATTGTCACACTGGGTGCTCTCACCATGGGCACAGTCATCGTTAGCACTCTCACCATGGGCACTGTGATCTTGGGCACTGTCACCATGGGCTCTGCCACCGTTGGCACTGTCACAATGGGAAGTATCACCATGGGCTTTGTCAGCGTGGGCAATGTCACCCTGGGCACGGCCACCATGATATGTATCACCATAGGCACTGTCACCATGGGCACTGTCACCATGAGCACGGTCACCATGAGCACTGCCACAAAGAGCACTGTCACTTATGGCACTGTCCTCATGAGAAGTGTCACCATGATCACTGTCACCATGGACAGGACACGCTGGGTATTGTCACCATGGGCACTGTCTATGAGCAGTCTCACCATGGGAATTGTCACCTTAGGTACTGTCACCATGGGCACTGTCACCGTGAACACTTTTACCATCAGCTCTGTTACCCTGGGTATTGTCACCATGGGAACTATCACCGTGACAGTTGTGAACATGGGCACTCTCAGCATGGGCACTCTCACCATGAGCAATGTCACCATGAATACTGTCACCCTGTGTATTGTCACCATGGGCACTGTCACCGTGAGCACTACACCATGAGAATTGTGACAATGGGCACTGTCCCCATGGCCACATTCACCATAGGAACTAACGCCGTGAACACTGTCACCATGAGCAATGTCACTGTGTGCAGTTTCACCACACTATCACCGTAAGCAATGTCACCATGAGCAATATCACCATGGGCACTGTCACCATTTTGCACTGCCACCATGTCAGTGTCACCATGGGCTGTTTCACTATGAGAACTGTCACCATGGGTAATAGCACCATGGGCACTGTCACCGTGAACAATGTCACTATGAGAATTTTCACCATAGGCCCTGTCACCGTGAGAATTGTCACCATCGGCACTGTCAACATGGAGACTATAACCTTGAGCACTGTCACCATGAGCACAGACACCATGGTCACATTCAATGTAAGACCTGTCACCACGGAGACTATCAACATTGGCACTGTCACCGTGCGGTTGTCACCATGAGCACTATCACCATGGGCGATGTCTCCATGGGCAGTTTCACCATGAGCACTGTCACTATTGGCACTCTCACCATCGGCACTGTCACCATGGGCACCGTCACCGTGAGCACTGTCACCATGAGCCTTGTCACACTGGGCGCTGTCACCATGGGCACAGTCACCGTGGGCACTGTCACAATGGGAATTATCAGCATGGGCTTTGTCAGCCTTGGCACTGTCCCCGTGGGCACTGACACCGTGACATCTATCACCATAAACACAGTAAACATGGGCACTGTCACCATGAGCACGGACACCATGAGCACTGCCACAAAGAGCACTGTTATTTATGGCACTGCCAACGTGAGCACTGTCACCATGAGCACTGTCACCACGGGCATGACACCATGGGCACTGTCACTGTGAGCACTACACCATGAGAATTGTGACTATGGGCACTGTTACCATGGACACTCTCACCATGGGAACTATCACCGTGAACACTGTCCCCATGAACACTGTCACTGTGTGCAGTGTCACCATGCGCACTGTCACTGTAAGGACTATCACCGTAAGCAAAGTCACCATGAGCAATGTCACCATGGGCAATGTCACCATTTTGCCCTGCCACCATGTGCAGTGTCACCATGGCTAATATCACCATAGGCACTTTCACTGTGTGAAATGTGACCGTGCGGAATGACTCTATGGGCACTGGCATCATGGGCATTGTCACTGTGAGAAGTGTCACCATGGGCACTGTCAATGTCGGCACTGTCACCATGCGCACTCTCATTGTGGGCACTGTCACCATGGACAGTGCCACCTTCGGGTCTGTCACCATGAACTCTGTAACAATGCCCATTATCAACGTGTGCACTGTCAACATGGGCACTATCCCCATGAGCACTGTCAGCATGTGCACTGTCACTATTTAGCACTGTCACCAGTTGAACTACCACCATGGGCAATGTCACAATGTGCACTATCACTGTGAGCACGGTTACCATGGGGACTGTAACAATGCACAGTGTCACCATCGGTACTGTCCCCATGGGAACTGCCACCAAGTGCACTGTCACCATTAGCACTGTCACCACAAGCACTGCCACCTTGGGAAATGCTATTATGAGCACTGTCACCATGAAAACTGTCGCTATGAGTACTGCCACCATGGGGATTTTCAACATCAGTAGTCACCATGGGTAATGTCACCATTTTCACTGTCATCATGAGCACTATTACCTTGAGCACTATCACCGTGAGCACTCTCACTGTGGTCGCTGTCACCATGAGCACTGTTGCCATGGGTACGGGCACATTGCGGACTGGCACCATGAACCCTGTCACCATGGGCACTAACACTGTAAGCACTCTCACCGTGGTCACTGTGACCATGGGCACTGTTACCATGAGCACTGTCACCATAGGCAATGGTGCCGTGGGCACTGTCACCATGGGCACTGTCATCATGGGCAGTGTCACTATGGGAACTCTAACCAAGGGCACTGCAACCATGGACAATATCACTGTGAGCACTGTCACCATGGGTACTGCAACAAAGATAACTGTCACCGTGAGTACTGTCTGCAGGGTTGTCACCGTGTGCACTGTCACCATGAGAACTGTCAACATGGGCACTTTCACCATTTTTCACTGCCACCCTCTGCTTGTCACCATGGGCACTATTACCGTGAGAACTGTCACCATGCGTCCTGTCATCATTGGCACTGTCACCAAGGACACGGCCTCCATGTGCACAGTTACCATGGTCACTATCACCGTGAGAACCGTCACCATGGGAACTACCAACATGGGCAATGTCATCATGAGCACTTTCACAATGGGAACTGACACCATGGGTACTATCAACGTGCGGACTCTCACCATGGGTACTATCACCATGGGCACTGTCACTGTGAGCACTTTATCCATGAGCACTGTCACCCTGGGTATTGTCACCATGGGCACTATCACCATGAGAGTTGTGAACATGGGAACTCTCACGGTGGACACTTTCACCATGAGCAATGTCACCATGAATACTGTCACGCTGTGTATTGTCACCATGGGCACTGCCACCATGGGCACTCTCACTGTGGTCACTGTCACCATGAGCACTGTCGCCATGGGTACTGGCACAATGTAGATAGGCACCATGAGCACTGTCACCATGGGCACCATCAGTGTGAGCACTCTCACCATGGTCACTGTCACCATGGGCACTGTTACCATGAGCATCGTCACCAAAAGCAATGGCACCATGGGCCCTGTCATCATGGGCAGTGTCACCATGGGCACGCTCACTGTGAGCACTGTTCACCATGGATACTGCCAACATGGGAAATGTCACCGTGAGTACTGCCTCCATGAGTACTGGCTGCATGGGTTGTCACCATGTGCACTGACACCATGAGAACTGTCAGCAAGGGCACTGTCACCATTTTTCACTGCCACCAGGTGCAATGTCACCATGGGCACTATCACCATGGAAAGTATCACCGTGAACACTGTCACCATGAACACTGCAACTGTGTGCAGTGTCACCATGCACACTGTCACCGTAAGGACTATCACTGTAAGCAAAGTCACTATGAGCAATGTCACCATGGGCACTGTCACCATTTTGCACTGCCACCATGTGCACTATCACCTTAGGCACTGTCGCCATGAGCACTTGATCACTGAGTACTGTCACCATGGGTGATATCACCATGGGCACTGTCACCGTGAGAACTATCACCGTGAGCAATGCCATGATGGGCACTGGCGCCGTGGGTCTTTTCACTATTAGCACTGAAACAATGTGCACTATCACTGTGAGAAATCTCAACGTGCTAACTCTCCCCAAGGGCACTGTCACAGAGAGAAAAGTCATCATGGGCACTGTCACAGTCAGTATTCTCACCATGGGCACTCTCATTGTGGGCAATGCCTCCGTGAGCACTATTACCATGAACACTGCTACCGTGAACACTCTCATGATAAGAACTGTCACCATGGGCACAGACACCATGGGCACTCTCACGGTGTGCACTGTCACCAGGGGCACTGTCACAATGGGCACTGTCACCATGAGCACTGGAACCATGGGCACTCTCACCATGGGCACTATCACCATGAGCAATATCACCATGGGCACTCTCACTATTTTGCACTGCCACCAGATGCACCATGACCATGTGCACTGTCACCATGGGCAGTGTCACCATCGGTAGTCTCACCATGGGCACTGCCACCATGAGCACTGTCACCATGAACACTGCAACTATGTGCAGTGTCACCATGCACACTGACACCGTAAGGACTATCACTGTAAGCAAAGTCACTATGAGCAATGTCACCATGGGCACTGTCACCATTTTGCACTGCCACCAGGTGCAGTGTCACCATAGGCACTTTCACCGTGAGAAATGTGACCGTGCAGAATGTCTCTATGGGCACTGACACCATGGGCATTGTCACTGTGAGCACTGTCACAACGGGCACTATCACCGTGAGAACTCTCATCATGGTAACTTTCGCCATGGGCACATTCACAGTGAGAAGTGTCACCATGGGCACTGTCAGTGTTGGCACTGTTACGATGGGCACTGTCATTGTGGGCACTGTCACCATGGCCACTGCCACCTTGGGCTCTGTCACGATGGACACTGTAATAAGACCCATTATCACCGTGGGCACTGTCACCATGGCCACTATCACCATGAGCACTGTCAGCATGTGCACTGTCACTATTTAGCACTGTCACCAGGTGAACTACCAACATGGGAACTGTCACGATGTGCACTATCACCGTGAGCAGGGTTACCATGGGCATTGTAACAAGGCACAGTGTCACCATCTGTACTGTACCCATGGGAACTGCCACCAAGAGCACTGTCACCATTAGCACTGTCACCACGAGGACTGCCTCCTTGGGCAATGCTATTATGACCACTGTCACCATTAGATTGTCGCTATGAGAACTGCCACCATGGGTATTTTCAACATGAGTACTGTCACCATGGGTATTGTCACCATTTACACTGTCACCGTGAGCACTATTACCGTGAGCTCTATCACAGTGAGCACTCTCACTGTGGTCAGTGTCACTATGACCACTGTTGCCATGGGTACTGGCACAATGCGAACAGGCACAATGAGCCCTGTCACCATGGGCACTATCAGTGTGAGCACTCTCAACATGGTCACTGTCACCATGGGCACTGTTACCATGAGCACTGTCACCATAGGCAATGGCGCCGTGGGAACTTTCACCATGGGCATTGTCATCATGGGCAGTGTCACCATGGGCACTGTCACCATGGACACTATCACTGTGAGCATTGTCACCACGTGTACAGCTACCATGAGCAGTGTCAGCATCGGTTGTGACCATGGGCACTGTCACAATGAGACTGTCAGCATGGGAACTGTCACGATTTTTCACTGCCATCATGTGCACAACAACCATGTGCACTGTCACCATGGGCACTATCACCGTGAGCACTGTCACCATGAGTACTGTCATCATGGGCACTGTCACCAAGGGCACAGCCACCATGTGCACTGTTAACATGGTCACTATCACCATGAGCACTGTCACCATGGGAACTACCAACATGGGCACGGTCATCATGAGCACTTTCACAATGGGAACTGCCACCATGGGCACTATTAACACGACCACACTCACCATGGGCACTATCACCAAGGGCACTGTCAGTTTCAGCACTATCAGCATGGGTACTGCAACCATGACCACTGTCACCCTAAGCACTGTCCCCATTCTCTGTATCACCATGTGCACTGTCACCATGGGCACTATCACCTTGAGAACTGTCAGCCTGGGCACTGTCACCATGGGTATTGTGACTTTGGGCACTGTCACCATGAGCACTGTCACCTTGGGCACTGGCACAATGTGGACTGTCACCATGAACACTGTCATCATGGGCAGTATCACCATTAGAACTGTCACTGTGGTCACTGACACCATGGCCACTCTCACCGTGAGCACTATCACCGTGAGTGTTGTGACCATGGGCACTTTCACCATGGGCAGTGTACCCATTGACAATTTAACTGTTAGTACTGTCACCATGGACACTATAACTATGGACACTGTCACCGTGGGCTCTGTCACCATGGGCACTTTCACCATGAGCACTGCCACTCTGACCACTCTCATCATAAGAACTGTCACCATGGGCACTTTCACGATGGGCACTTCCAACATTGGCACTATCACCATGAGCACTGTCAACAAGAGCACTGTCGTGGTGGGCAATGTCACCCTGCACAATGTCACCACAAGGACTATCACATTAAGCAATGTCCCCATGGGCACTGTCACCATTTTGCACTGCCACCATGTGCACTATCACCTTAGGCACTGTCACCATGAGCACTTGATCACTGAGTACTGTCACCATGGGTAATATCACCATGGGCACTGTCACCGTGAGAACTATCACCGTGAGCAATACCATGATGCGCACTGGCGCCGTGGGTCTTTTCACTATTAGCACTGAAACAATGTGCGCTATCACTGTGAGAAATGTCACCGTGCTAACTGTCCCCAAGGGCACTGTCACAGAGAGAAAAGTCATCATGGGCACTGTCACAGTCAGTATTCTCACCATGGGCACTCTCATTGTGGGCAATGCCTCCGTGAGCACTATTACCATGAACACTGCTACCGTGAACACTCTCATGATAAGAACTGTCACCATGGGCACAGACACCATGGGCACTCTCACGGTGTGCACTGTCACCAGGGGCACTGTCACAATGGGCACTGTCACCATGAGCACTGGAACCATGGGCACTCTCACCATGGGCACTATCACCATGAGCAATATCACCATGGGCACTCTCACTATTTTGCACTGCCACCAGATGCACCATGACCATGTGCACTGTCACCATGGGCAGTGTCACCATCGGTAGTCTCACCATGGGCACTGCCACAATGAGCACTGTCACCAAGAGCACTGTCACCACGGGCACTGCCACCATGAGCACTGTCACAAGAACTGTCAGTATGAGAACTGCCACCATGGGCACTTTCACCATGATTACGATCACCTGGGTATTGTCACCTTTGGCACTGTCAATGTGAGAACTATCACCGTGAGAACTATCACCATGAGCACTGTCACCACGGGCACAGCCTTAATGCGTACTGTCATCATGAACACTGTCACCATTGGCACTATCACGGTGAGAACACTCACCGTGGTCACTGTCACCATGGGCACGGTCACCGCCAGCAATGTCACTAAGAGCATAATCAACATAGGCACTGTCACCGTGAGAACAGTCACCATGGGCACTGTCAACTTGGAGACTATCACCTTGAGCACTGTCACCATGAGCACTGTCACCATGAGCAATTTCAACAGGATCACTTTCACCGTGAGAACTGTCACCATGGGGACTCTCATAATTGGCACTGCCTCCGAGGGGTTGTCATGATGAGCACTATCACCATGGGCAGTGTCTCCATGGGCAGTGTCACTGTGAGCACTCTCACTATTGGCACTATCACCATCGGCGCTGTCAGCATCGGCATGGTCACCGTGAGCACTGTCACAATGGGCATTGTCACACTGGGTGCTCTCACCATGGGCACAGTCATCGTTAGCACTCTCACCATGGGCACTGTGATCTTGGGCACTGTCACCATGGGCTCTGCCACCGTTGGCACTGTCACAATGGGAAGTATCACCATGGGCTTTGTCAGCGTGGGCAATGTCACCCTGGGCACGGCCACCATGATATGTATCACCATAGGCACTGTCACCATGGGCACTGTCACCATGAGCACGGTCACCATGAGCACTGCCACAAAGAGCACTGTCACTTATGGCACTGTCCTCATGAGAAGTGTCACCATGATCACTGTCACCATGGACAGGACACGCTGGGTATTGTCACCATGGGCACTGTCTATGAGCAGTCTCACCATGGGAATTGTCACCTTAGGTACTGTCACCATGGGCACAGTCACCGTGAACACTTTTACCATCAGCTCTGTTACCCTGGGTATTGTCACCATGGGAACTATCACCGTGACAGTTGTGAACATGGGCACTCTCAGCATGGGCACTCTCACCATGAGCAATGTCACCATGAATACTGTCACCCTGTGTATTGTCACCATGGGCACTGTCACCGTGAGCACTACACCATGAGAATTGTGACAATGGGCACTGTCCCCATGGCCACATTCACCATAGGAACTAACGCCGTGAACACTGTCACCATGAGCAATGTCACTGTGTGCAGTTTCACCACACTATCACCGTAAGCAATGTCACCATGAGCAATATCACCATGGGCACTGTCACCATTTTGCACTGCCACCATGTCAGTGTCACCATGGGCTGTTTCACTATGAGAACTGTCACCATGGGTAATAGCACCATGGGCACTGTCACCGTGAACAATGTCACTATGAGAATTTTCACCATAGGCCCTGTCACCGTGAGAATTGTCACCATCGGCACTGTCAACATGGAGACTATAACCTTGAGCACTGTCACCATGAGCACAGACACCATGGTCACATTCAATGTAAGACCTGTCACCACGGAGACTATCAACATTGGCACTGTCACCGTGCGGTTGTCACCATGAGCACTATCACCATGGGCGATGTCTCCATGGGCAGTTTCACCATGAGCACTGTCACTATTGGCACTCTCACCATCGGCACTGTCACCATGGGCACCGTCACCGTGAGCACTGTCACCATGAGCCTTGTCACACTGGGCGCTGTCACCATGGGCACAGTCACCGTGGGCACTGTCACAATGGGAATTATCAGCATGGGCTTTGTCAGCCTTGGCACTGTCCCCGTGGGCACTGACACCGTGACATCTATCACCATAAACACAGTAAACATGGGCACTGTCACCATGAGCACGGACACCATGAGCACTGCCACAAAGAGCACTGTTATTTATGGCACTGCCAACGTGAGCACTGTCACCATGAGCACTGTCACCATGGGCATGACACCATGGGCACTGTCACTGTGAGCACTACACCATGAGAATTGTGACTATGGGCACTGTTACCATGGACACTCTCACCATGGGAACTATCACCGTGAACACTGTCCCCATGAACACTGTCACTGTGTGCAGTGTCACCATGCGCACTGTCACTGTAAGGACTATCACCGTAAGCAAAGTCACCATGAGCAATGTCACCATGGGCAATGTCACCATTTTGCCCTGCCACCATGTGCAGTGTCACCATGGCTAATATCACCATAGGCACTTTCACTGTGTGAAATGTGACCGTGCGGAATGACTCTATGGGCACTGGCATCATGGGCATTGTCACTGTGAGAAGTGTCACCATGGGCACTGTCAATGTCGGCACTGTCACCATGCGCACTCTCATTGTGGGCACTGTCACCATGGACAGTGCCACCTTCGGGTCTGTCACCATGAACTCTGTAACAATGCCCATTATCAACGTGTGCACTGTCAACATGGGCACTATCCCCATGAGCACTGTCAGCATGTGCACTGTCACTATTTAGCACTGTCACCAGTTGAACTACCACCATGGGCAATGTCACAATGTGCACTATCACTGTGAGCACGGTTACCATGGGGACTGTAACAATGCACAGTGTCACCATCGGTACTGTCCCCATGGGAACTGCCACCAAGTGCACTGTCACCATTAGCACTGTCACCACAAGCACTGCCACCTTGGGAAATGCTATTATGAGCACTGTCACCATGAAAACTGTCGCTATGAGTACTGCCACCATGGGGATTTTCAACATCAGTAGTCACCATGGGTAATGTCACCATTTTCACTGTCATCATGAGCACTATTACCTTGAGCACTATCACCGTGAGCACTCTCACTGTGGTCGCTGTCACCATGAGCACTGTTGCCATGGGTACGGGCACATTGCGGACTGGCACCATGAACCCTGTCACCATGGGCACTAACACTGTAAGCACTCTCACCGTGGTCACTGTGACCATGGGCACTGTTACCATGAGCACTGTCACCATAGGCAATGGTGCCGTGGGCACTGTCACCATGGGCACTGTCATCATGGGCAGTGTCACTATGGGAACTCTAACCAAGGGCACTGCAACCATGGACAATATCACTGTGAGCACTGTCACCATGGGTACTGCAACAAAGATAACTGTCACCGTGAGTACTGTCTGCAGGGTTGTCACCGTGTGCACTGTCACCATGAGAACTGTCAACATGGGCACTTTCACCATTTTTCACTGCCACCCTCTGCTTGTCACCATGGGCACTATTACCGTGAGAACTGTCACCATGCGTCCTGTCATCATTGGCACTGTCACCAAGGACACGGCCTCCATGTGCACAGTTACCATGGTCACTATCACCGTGAGAACCGTCACCATGGGAACTACCAACATGGGCAATGTCATCATGAGCACTTTCACAATGGGAACTGACACCATGGGTACTATCAACGTGCGGACTCTCACCATGGGTACTATCACCATGGGCACTGTCACTGTGAGCACTTTATCCATGAGCACTGTCACCCTGGGTATTGTCACCATGGGCACTATCACCATGAGAGTTGTGAACATGGGAACTCTCACGGTGGACACTTTCACCATGAGCAATGTCACCATGAATACTGTCACGCTGTGTATTGTCACCATGGGCACTGCCACCATGGGCACTCTCACTGTGGTCACTGTCACCATGAGCACTGTCGCCATGGGTACTGGCACAATGTAGATAGGCACCATGAGCACTGTCACCATGGGCACCATCAGTGTGAGCACTCTCACCATGGTCACTGTCACCATGGGCACTGTTACCATGAGCATCGTCACCAAAAGCAATGGCACCATGGGCCCTGTCATCATGGGCAGTGTCACCATGGGCACGCTCACTGTGAGCACTGTTCACCATGGATACTGCCAACATGGGAAATGTCACCGTGAGTACTGCCTCCATGAGTACTGGCTGCATGGGTTGTCACCATGTGCACTGACACCATGAGAACTGTCAGCAAGGGCACTGTCACCATTTTTCACTGCCACCAGGTGCAATGTCACCATGGGCACTATCACCATGGAAAGTATCACCGTGAACACTGTCACCATGAACACTGCAAATGTGTGCAGTGTCACCATGCACACTGTCACCGTAAGGACTATCACTGTAAGCAAAGTCACTATGAGCAATGTCACCATGGGCACTGTCACCATTTTGCACTGCCACCATGTGCACTATCACCTTAGGCACTGTCGCCATGAGCACTTGATCACTGAGTACTGTCACCATGGGTGATATCACCATGGGCACTGTCACCGTGAGAACTATCACCGTGAGCAATGCCATGATGGGCACTGGCGCCGTGGGTCTTTTCACTATTAGCACTGAAACAATGTGCACTATCACTGTGAGAAATCTCAACGTGCTAACTCTCCCCAAGGGCACTGTCACAGAGAGAAAAGTCATCATGGGCACTGTCACAGTCAGTATTCTCACCATGGGCACTCTCATTGTGGGCAATGCCTCCGTGAGCACTATTACCATGAACACTGCTACCGTGAACACTCTCATGATAAGAACTGTCACCATGGGCACAGACACCATGGGCACTCTCACGGTGTGCACTGTCACCAGGGGCACTGTCACAATGGGCACTGTCACCATGAGCACTGGAACCATGGGCACTCTCACCATGGGCACTATCACCATGAGCAATATCACCATGGGCACTCTCACTATTTTGCACTGCCACCAGATGCACCATGACCATGTGCACTGTCACCATGGGCAGTGTCACCATCGGTAGTCTCACCATGGGCACTGCCACCATGAGCACTGTCACCATGAACACTGCAACTATGTGCAGTGTCACCATGCACACTGACACCGTAAGGACTATCACTGTAAGCAAAGTCACTATGAGCAATGTCACCATGGGCACTGTCACCATTTTGCACTGCCACCAGGTGCAGTGTCACCATAGGCACTTTCACCGTGAGAAATGTGACCGTGCAGAATGTCTCTATGGGCACTGACACCATGGGCATTGTCACTGTGAGCACTGTCACAACGGGCACTATCACCGTGAGAACTCTCATCATGGTAACTTTCGCCATGGGCACATTCACAGTGAGAAGTGTCACCATGGGCACTGTCAGTGTTGGCACTGTTACGATGGGCACTGTCATTGTGGGCACTGTCACCATGGCCACTGCCACCTTGGGCTCTGTCACGATGGACACTGTAATAAGACCCATTATCACCGTGGGCACTGTCACCATGGCCACTATCACCATGAGCACTGTCAGCATGTGCACTGTCACTATTTAGCACTGTCACCAGGTGAACTACCAACATGGGAACTGTCACGATGTGCACTATCACCGTGAGCAGGGTTACCATGGGCATTGTAACAAGGCACAGTGTCACCATCTGTACTGTACCCATGGGAACTGCCACCAAGAGCACTGTCACCATTAGCACTGTCACCACGAGGACTGCCTCCTTGGGCAATGCTATTATGACCACTGTCACCATTAGATTGTCGCTATGAGAACTGCCACCATGGGTATTTTCAACATGAGTACTGTCACCATGGGTATTGTCACCATTTACACTGTCACCGTGAGCACTATTACCGTGAGCTCTATCACAGTGAGCACTCTCACTGTGGTCAGTGTCACTATGACCACTGTTGCCATGGGTACTGGCACAATGCGAACAGGCACAATGAGCCCTGTCACCATGGGCACTATCAGTGTGAGCACTCTCAACATGGTCACTGTCACCATGGGCACTGTTACCATGAGCACTGTCACCATAGGCAATGGCGCCGTGGGAACTTTCACCATGGGCATTGTCATCATGGGCAGTGTCACCATGGGCACTGTCACCATGGACACTATCACTGTGAGCATTGTCACCACGTGTACAGCTACCATGAGCAGTGTCAGCATCGGTTGTGACCATGGGCACTGTCACAATGAGACTGTCAGCATGGGAACTGTCACGATTTTTCACTGCCATCATGTGCACAACAACCATGTGCACTGTCACCATGGGCACTATCACCGTGAGCACTGTCACCATGAGTACTGTCATCATGGGCACTGTCACCAAGGGCACAGCCACCATGTGCACTGTTAACATGGTCACTATCACCATGAGCACTGTCACCATGGGAACTACCAACATGGGCACGGTCATCATGAGCACTTTCACAATGGGAACTGCCACCATGGGCACTATTAACACGACCACACTCACCATGGGCACTATCACCAAGGGCACTGTCAGTTTCAGCACTATCAGCATGGGTACTGCAACCATGACCACTGTCACCCTAAGCACTGTCCCCATTCTCTGTATCACCATGTGCACTGTCACCATGGGCACTATCACCTTGAGAACTGTCAGCCTGGGCACTGTCACCATGGGTATTGTGACTTTGGGCACTGTCACCATGAGCACTGTCACCTTGGGCACTGGCACAATGTGGACTGTCACCATGAACACTGTCATCATGGGCAGTATCACCATTAGAACTGTCACTGTGGTCACTGACACCATGGCCACTCTCACCGTGAGCACTATCACCGTGAGTGTTGTGACCATGGGCACTTTCACCATGGGCAGTGTACCCATTGACAATTTAACTGTTAGTACTGTCACCATGGACACTATAACTATGGACACTGTCACCGTGGGCTCTGTCACCATGGGCACTTTCACCATGAGCACTGCCACTCTGACCACTCTCATCATAAGAACTGTCACCATGGGCACTTTCACGATGGGCACTTCCAACATTGGCACTATCACCATGAGCACTGTCAACAAGAGCACTGTCGTGGTGGGCAATGTCACCCTGCACAATGTCACCACAAGGACTATCACATTAAGCAATGTCCCCATGGGCACTGTCACCATTTTGCACTGCCACCATGTGCACTATCACCTTAGGCACTGTCACCATGAGCACTTGATCACTGAGTACTGTCACCATGGGTAATATCACCATGGGCACTGTCACCGTGAGAACTATCACCGTGAGCAATACCATGATGCGCACTGGCGCCGTGGGTCTTTTCACTATTAGCACTGAAACAATGTGCGCTATCACTGTGAGAAATGTCACCGTGCTAACTGTCCCCAAGGGCACTGTCACAGAGAGAAAAGTCATCATGGGCACTGTCACAGTCAGTATTCTCACCATGGGCACTCTCATTGTGGGCAATGCCTCCGTGAGCACTATTACCATGAACACTGCTACCGTGAACACTCTCATGATAAGAACTGTCACCATGGGCACAGACACCATGGGCACTCTCACGGTGTGCACTGTCACCAGGGGCACTGTCACAATGGGCACTGTCACCATGAGCACTGGAACCATGGGCACTCTCACCATGGGCACTATCACCATGAGCAATATCACCATGGGCACTCTCACTATTTTGCACTGCCACCAGATGCACCATGACCATGTGCACTGTCACCATGGGCAGTGTCACCATCGGTAGTCTCACCATGGGCACTGCCACAATGAGCACTGTCACCAAGAGCACTGTCACCACGGGCACTGCCACCATGAGCACTGTCACAAGAACTGTCAGTATGAGAACTGCCACCATGGGCACTTTCACCATGATTACGATCACCTGGGTATTGTCACCTTTGGCACTGTCAATGTGAGAACTATCACCGTGAGAACTATCACCATGAGCACTGTCACCACGGGCACAGCCTTAATGCGTACTGTCATCATGAACACTGTCACCATTGGCACTATCACGGTGAGAACACTCACCGTGGTCACTGTCACCATGGGCACGGTCACCGCCAGCAATGTCACTAAGAGCATAATCAACATAGGCACTGTCACCGTGAGAACAGTCACCATGGGCACTGTCAACTTGGAGACTATCACCTTGAGCACTGTCACCATGAGCACTGTCACCATGAGCAATTTCAACAGGATCACTTTCACCGTGAGAACTGCCACCATGGGGACTCTCATAATTGGCACTGCCTCCGAGGGGTTGTCATGATGAGCACTATCACCATGGGCAGTGTCTCCATGGGCAGTGTCACTGTGAGCACTCTCACTATTGGCACTATCACCATCGGCGCTGTCAGCATCGGCATGGTCACCGTGAGCACTGTCACAATGGGCATTGTCACACTGGGTGCTCTCACCATGGGCACAGTCATCGTTAGCACTCTCACCATGGGCACTGTGATCTTGGGCACTGTCACCATGGGCTCTGCCACCGTTGGCACTGTCACAATGGGAAGTATCACCATGGGCTTTGTCAGCGTGGGCAATGTCACCCTGGGCACGGCCACCATGATATGTATCACCATAGGCACTGTCACCATGGGCACTGTCACCATGAGCACGGTCACCATGAGCACTGCCACAAAGAGCACTGTCACTTATGGCACTGTCCTCATGAGAAGTGTCACCATGATCACTGTCACCATGGACAGGACACGCTGGGTATTGTCACCATGGGCACTGTCTATGAGCAGTCTCACCATGGGAATTGTCACCTTAGGTACTGTCACCATGGGCACTGTCACCGTGAACACTTTTACCATCAGCTCTGTTACCCTGGGTATTGTCACCATGGGAACTATCACCGTGACAGTTGTGAACATGGGCACTCTCAGCATGGGCACTCTCACCATGAGCAATGTCACCATGAATACTGTCACCCTGTGTATTGTCACCATGGGCACTGTCACCGTGAGCACTACACCATGAGAATTGTGACAATGGGCACTGTCCCCATGGCCACATTCACCATAGGAACTAACGCCGTGAACACTGTCACCATGAGCAATGTCACTGTGTGCAGTTTCACCACACTATCACCGTAAGCAATGTCACCATGAGCAATATCACCATGGGCACTGTCACCATTTTGCACTGCCACCATGTCAGTGTCACCATGGGCTGTTTCACTATGAGAACTGTCACCATGGGTAATAGCACCATGGGCACTGTCACCGTGAACAATGTCACTATGAGAATTTTCACCATAGGCCCTGTCACCGTGAGAATTGTCACCATCGGCACTGTCAACATGGAGACTATAACCTTGAGCACTGTCACCATGAGCACAGACACCATGGTCACATTCAATGTAAGACCTGTCACCACGGAGACTATCAACATTGGCACTGTCACCGTGCGGTTGTCACCATGAGCACTATCACCATGGGCGATGTCTCCATGGGCAGTTTCACCATGAGCACTGTCACTATTGGCACTCTCACCATCGGCACTGTCACCATGGGCACCGTCACCGTGAGCACTGTCACCATGAGCCTTGTCACACTGGGCGCTGTCACCATGGGCACAGTCACCGTGGGCACTGTCACAATGGGAATTATCAGCATGGGCTTTGTCAGCCTTGGCACTGTCCCCGTGGGCACTGACACCGTGACATCTATCACCATAAACACAGTAAACATGGGCACTGTCACCATGAGCACGGACACCATGAGCACTGCCACAAAGAGCACTGTTATTTATGGCACTGCCAACGTGAGCACTGTCACCATGAGCACTGTCACCACGGGCATGACACCATGGGCACTGTCACTGTGAGCACTACACCATGAGAATTGTGACTATGGGCACTGTTACCATGGACACTCTCACCATGGGAACTATCACCGTGAACACTGTCCCCATGAACACTGTCACTGTGTGCAGTGTCACCATGCGCACTGTCACTGTAAGGACTATCACCATAAGCAAAGTCACCATGAGCAATGTCACCATGGGCAATGTCACCATTTTGCCCTGCCACCATGTGCAGTGTCACCATGGCTAATATCACCATAGGCACTTTCACTGTGTGAAATGTGACCGTGCGGAATGACTCTATGGGCACTGGCATCATGGGCATTGTCACTGTGAGAAGTGTCACCATGGGCACTGTCAATGTCGGCACTGTCACCATGCGCACTCTCATTGTGGGCACTGTCACCATGGACAGTGCCACCTTCGGGTCTGTCACCATGAACTCTGTAACAATGCCCATTATCAACGTGTGCACTGTCAACATGGGCACTATCCCCATGAGCACTGTCAGCATGTGCACTGTCACTATTTAGCACTGTCACCAGTTGAACTACCACCATGGGCAATGTCACAATGTGCACTATCACTGTGAGCACGGTTACCATGGGGACTGTAACAATGCACAGTGTCACCATCGGTACTGTCCCCATGGGAACTGCCACCAAGTGCACTGTCACCATTAGCACTGTCACCACAAGCACTGCCACCTTGGGAAATGCTATTATGAGCACTGTCACCATGAAAACTGTCGCTATGAGTACTGCCACCATGGGGATTTTCAACATCAGTAGTCACCATGGGTAATGTCACCATTTTCACTGTCATCATGAGCACTATTACCTTGAGCACTATCACCGTGAGCACTCTCACTGTGGTCGCTGTCACCATGAGCACTGTTGCCATGGGTACGGGCACATTGCGGACTGGCACCATGAACCCTGTCACCATGGGCACTAACACTGTAAGCACTCTCACCGTGGTCACTGTGACCATGGGCACTGTTACCATGAGCACTGTCACCATAGGCAATGGTGCCGTGGGCACTGTCACCATGGGCACTGTCATCATGGGCAGTGTCACTATGGGAACTCTAACCAAGGGCACTGCAACCATGGACAATATCACTGTGAGCACTGTCACCATGGGTACTGCAACAAAGATAACTGTCACCGTGAGTACTGTCTGCAGGGTTGTCACCGTGTGCACTGTCACCATGAGAACTGTCAACATGGGCACTTTCACCATTTTTCACTGCCACCCTCTGCTTGTCACCATGGGCACTATTACCGTGAGAACTGTCACCATGCGTCCTGTCATCATTGGCACTGTCACCAAGGACACGGCCTCCATGTGCACAGTTACCATGGTCACTATCACCGTGAGAACCGTCACCATGGGAACTACCAACATGGGCAATGTCATCATGAGCACTTTCACAATGGGAACTGACACCATGGGTACTATCAACGTGCGGACTCTCACCATGGGTACTATCACCATGGGCACTGTCACTGTGAGCACTTTATCCATGAGCACTGTCACCCTGGGTATTGTCACCATGGGCACTATCACCATGAGAGTTGTGAACATGGGAACTCTCACGGTGGACACTTTCACCATGAGCAATGTCACCATGAATACTGTCACGCTGTGTATTGTCACCATGGGCACTGCCACCATGGGCACTCTCACTGTGGTCACTGTCACCATGAGCACTGTCGCCATGGGTACTGGCACAATGTAGATAGGCACCATGAGCACTGTCACCATGGGCACCATCAGTGTGAGCACTCTCACCATGGTCACTGTCACCATGGGCACTGTTACCATGAGCATCGTCACCAAAAGCAATGGCACCATGGGCCCTGTCATCATGGGCAGTGTCACCATGGGCACGCTCACTGTGAGCACTGTTCACCATGGATACTGCCAACATGGGAAATGTCACCGTGAGTACTGCCTCCATGAGTACTGGCTGCATGGGTTGTCACCATGTGCACTGACACCATGAGAACTGTCAGCAAGGGCACTGTCACCATTTTTCACTGCCACCAGGTGCAATGTCACCATGGGCACTATCACCATGGAAAGTATCACCGTGAACACTGTCACCATGAACACTGCAAATGTGTGCAGTGTCACCATGCACACTGTCACCGTAAGGACTATCACTGTAAGCAAAGTCACTATGAGCAATGTCACCATGGGCACTGTCACCATTTTGCACTGCCACCATGTGCACTATCACCTTAGGCACTGTCGCCATGAGCACTTGATCACTGAGTACTGTCACCATGGGTGATATCACCATGGGCACTGTCACCGTGAGAACTATCACCGTGAGCAATGCCATGATGGGCACTGGCGCCGTGGGTCTTTTCACTATTAGCACTGAAACAATGTGCACTATCACTGTGAGAAATCTCAACGTGCTAACTCTCCCCAAGGGCACTGTCACAGAGAGAAAAGTCATCATGGGCACTGTCACAGTCAGTATTCTCACCATGGGCACTCTCATTGTGGGCAATGCCTCCGTGAGCACTATTACCATGAACACTGCTACCGTGAACACTCTCATGATAAGAACTGTCACCATGGGCACAGACACCATGGGCACTCTCACGGTGTGCACTGTCACCAGGGGCACTGTCACAATGGGCACTGTCACCATGAGCACTGGAACCATGGGCACTCTCACCATGGGCACTATCACCATGAGCAATATCACCATGGGCACTCTCACTATTTTGCACTGCCACCAGATGCACCATGACCATGTGCACTGTCACCATGGGCAGTGTCACCATCGGTAGTCTCACCATGGGCACTGCCACCATGAGCACTGTCACCATGAACACTGCAACTATGTGCAGTGTCACCATGCACACTGTCACCGTAAGGACTATCACTGTAAGCAAAGTCACTATGAGCAATGTCACCATGGGCACTGTCACCATTTTGCACTGCCACCAGGTGCAGTGTCACCATAGGCACTTTCACCGTGAGAAATGTGACCGTGCAGAATGTCTCTATGGGCACTGACACCATGGGCATTGTCACTGTGAGCACTGTCACAACGGGCACTATCACCGTGAGAACTCTCATCATGGTAACTTTCGCCATGGGCACATTCACAGTGAGAAGTGTCACCATGGGCACTGTCAGTGTTGGCACTGTTACGATGGGCACTGTCATTGTGGGCACTGTCACCATGGCCACTGCCACCTTGGGCTCTGTCACGATGGACACTGTAATAAGACCCATTATCACCGTGGGCACTGTCACCATGGCCACTATCACCATGAGCACTGTCAGCATGTGCACTGTCACTATTTAGCACTGTCACCAGGTGAACTACCAACATGGGAACTGTCACGATGTGCACTATCACCGTGAGCAGGGTTACCATGGGCATTGTAACAAGGCACAGTGTCACCATCTGTACTGTACCCATGGGAACTGCCACCAAGAGCACTGTCACCATTAGCACTGTCACCACGAGGACTGCCTCCTTGGGCAATGCTATTATGACCACTGTCACCATTAGATTGTCGCTATGAGAACTGCCACCATGGGTATTTTCAACATGAGTACTGTCACCATGGGTATTGTCACCATTTACACTGTCACCGTGAGCACTATTACCGTGAGCTCTATCACAGTGAGCACTCTCACTGTGGTCAGTGTCACTATGACCACTGTTGCCATGGGTACTGGCACAATGCGAACAGGCACAATGAGCCCTGTCACCATGGGCACTATCAGTGTGAGCACTCTCAACATGGTCACTGTCACCATGGGCACTGTTACCATGAGCACTGTCACCATAGGCAATGGCGCCGTGGGAACTTTCACCATGGGCATTGTCATCATGGGCAGTGTCACCATGGGCACTGTCACCATGGACACTATCACTGTGAGCATTGTCACCACGTGTACAGCTACCATGAGCAGTGTCAGCATCGGTTGTGACCATGGGCACTGTCACAATGAGACTGTCAGCATGGGAACTGTCACGATTTTTCACTGCCATCATGTGCACAACAACCATGTGCACTGTCACCATGGGCACTATCACCGTGAGCACTGTCACCATGAGTACTGTCATCATGGGCACTGTCACCAAGGGCACAGCCACCATGTGCACTGTTAACATGGTCACTATCACCATGAGCACTGTCACCATGGGAACTACCAACATGGGCACGGTCATCATGAGCACTTTCACAATGGGAACTGCCACCATGGGCACTATTAACACGACCACACTCACCATGGGCACTATCACCAAGGGCACTGTCAGTTTCAGCACTATCAGCATGGGTACTGCAACCATGACCACTGTCACCCTAAGCACTGTCCCCATTCTCTGTATCACCATGTGCACTGTCACCATGGGCACTATCACCTTGAGAACTGTCAGCCTGGGCACTGTCACCATGGGTATTGTGACTTTGGGCACTGTCACCATGAGCACTGTCACCTTGGGCACTGGCACAATGTGGACTGTCACCATGAACACTGTCATCATGGGCAGTATCACCATTAGAACTGTCACTGTGGTCACTGACACCATGGCCACTCTCACCGTGAGCACTATCACCGTGAGTGTTGTGACCATGGGCACTTTCACCATGGGCAGTGTACCCATTGACAATTTAACTGTTAGTACTGTCACCATGGACACTATAACTATGGACACTGTCACCGTGGGCTCTGTCACCATGGGCACTTTCACCATGAGCACTGCCACTCTGACCACTCTCATCATAAGAACTGTCACCATGGGCACTTTCACGATGGGCACTTCCAACATTGGCACTATCACCATGAGCACTGTCAACAAGAGCACTGTCGTGGTGGGCAATGTCACCCTGCACAATGTCACCACAAGGACTATCACATTAAGCAATGTCCCCATGGGCACTGTCACCATTTTGCACTGCCACCATGTGCACTATCACCTTAGGCACTGTCACCATGAGCACTTGATCACTGAGTACTGTCACCATGGGTAATATCACCATGGGCACTGTCACCGTGAGAACTATCACCGTGAGCAATACCATGATGCGCACTGGCGCCGTGGGTCTTTTCACTATTAGCACTGAAACAATGTGCGCTATCACTGTGAGAAATGTCACCGTGCTAACTGTCCCCAAGGGCACTGTCACAGAGAGAAAAGTCATCATGGGCACTGTCACAGTCAGTATTCTCACCATGGGCACTCTCATTGTGGGCAATGCCTCCGTGAGCACTATTACCATGAACACTGCTACCGTGAACACTCTCATGATAAGAACTGTCACCATGGGCACAGACACCATGGGCACTCTCACGGTGTGCACTGTCACCAGGGGCACTGTCACAATGGGCACTGTCACCATGAGCACTGGAACCATGGGCACTCTCACCATGGGCACTATCACCATGAGCAATATCACCATGGGCACTCTCACTATTTTGCACTGCCACCAGATGCACCATGACCATGTGCACTGTCACCATGGGCAGTGTCACCATCGGTAGTCTCACCATGGGCACTGCCACAATGAGCACTGTCACCAAGAGCACTGTCACCACGGGCACTGCCACCATGAGCACTGTCACAAGAACTGTCAGTATGAGAACTGCCACCATGGGCACTTTCACCATGATTACGATCACCTGGGTATTGTCACCTTTGGCACTGTCAATGTGAGAACTATCACCGTGAGAACTATCACCATGAGCACTGTCACCACGGGCACAGCCTTAATGCGTACTGTCATCATGAACACTGTCACCATTGGCACTATCACGGTGAGAACACTCACCGTGGTCACTGTCACCATGGGCACGGTCACCGCCAGCAATGTCACTAAGAGCATAATCAACATAGGCACTGTCACCGTGAGAACAGTCACCATGGGCACTGTCAACTTGGAGACTATCACCTTGAGCACTGTCACCATGAGCACTGTCACCATGAGCAATTTCAACAGGATCACTTTCACCGTGAGAACTGTCACCATGGGGACTCTCATAATTGGCACTGCCTCCGAGGGGTTGTCATGATGAGCACTATCACCATGGGCAGTGTCTCCATGGGCAGTGTCACTGTGAGCACTCTCACTATTGGCACTATCACCATCGGCGCTGTCAGCATCGGCATGGTCACCGTGAGCACTGTCACAATGGGCATTGTCACACTGGGTGCTCTCACCATGGGCACAGTCATCGTTAGCACTCTCACCATGGGCACTGTGATCTTGGGCACTGTCACCATGGGCTCTGCCACCGTTGGCACTGTCACAATGGGAAGTATCACCATGGGCTTTGTCAGCGTGGGCAATGTCACCCTGGGCACGGCCACCATGATATGTATCACCATAGGCACTGTCACCATGGGCACTGTCACCATGAGCACGGTCACCATGAGCACTGCCACAAAGAGCACTGTCACTTATGGCACTGTCCTCATGAGAAGTGTCACCATGATCACTGTCACCATGGACAGGACACGCTGGGTATTGTCACCATGGGCACTGTCTATGAGCAGTCTCACCATGGGAATTGTCACCTTAGGTACTGTCACCATGGGCACTGTCACCGTGAACACTTTTACCATCAGCTCTGTTACCCTGGGTATTGTCACCATGGGAACTATCACCGTGACAGTTGTGAACATGGGCACTCTCAGCATGGGCACTCTCACCATGAGCAATGTCACCATGAATACTGTCACCCTGTGTATTGTCACCATGGGCACTGTCACCGTGAGCACTACACCATGAGAATTGTGACAATGGGCACTGTCCCCATGGCCACATTCACCATAGGAACTAACGCCGTGAACACTGTCACCATGAGCAATGTCACTGTGTGCAGTTTCACCACACTATCACCGTAAGCAATGTCACCATGAGCAATATCACCATGGGCACTGTCACCATTTTGCACTGCCACCATGTCAGTGTCACCATGGGCTGTTTCACTATGAGAACTGTCACCATGGGTAATAGCACCATGGGCACTGTCACCGTGAACAATGTCACTATGAGAATTTTCACCATAGGCCCTGTCACCGTGAGAATTGTCACCATCGGCACTGTCAACATGGAGACTATAACCTTGAGCACTGTCACCATGAGCACAGACACCATGGTCACATTCAATGTAAGACCTGTCACCACGGAGACTATCAACATTGGCACTGTCACCGTGCGGTTGTCACCATGAGCACTATCACCATGGGCGATGTCTCCATGGGCAGTTTCACCATGAGCACTGTCACTATTGGCACTCTCACCATCGGCACTGTCACCATGGGCACCGTCACCGTGAGCACTGTCACCATGAGCCTTGTCACACTGGGCGCTGTCACCATGGGCACAGTCACCGTGGGCACTGTCACAATGGGAATTATCAGCATGGGCTTTGTCAGCCTTGGCACTGTCCCCGTGGGCACTGACACCGTGACATCTATCACCATAAACACAGTAAACATGGGCACTGTCACCATGAGCACGGACACCATGAGCACTGCCACAAAGAGCACTGTTATTTATGGCACTGCCAACGTGAGCACTGTCACCATGAGCACTGTCACCATGGGCATGACACCATGGGCACTGTCACTGTGAGCACTACACCATGAGAATTGTGACTATGGGCACTGTTACCATGGACACTCTCACCATGGGAACTATCACCGTGAACACTGTCCCCATGAACACTGTCACTGTGTGCAGTGTCACCATGCGCACTGTCACTGTAAGGACTATCACCGTAAGCAAAGTCACCATGAGCAATGTCACCATGGGCAATGTCACCATTTTGCCCTGCCACCATGTGCAGTGTCACCATGGCTAATATCACCATAGGCACTTTCACTGTGTGAAATGTGACCGTGCGGAATGACTCTATGGGCACTGGCATCATGGGCATTGTCACTGTGAGAAGTGTCACCATGGGCACTGTCAATGTCGGCACTGTCACCATGCGCACTCTCATTGTGGGCACTGTCACCATGGACAGTGCCACCTTCGGGTCTGTCACCATGAACTCTGTAACAATGCCCATTATCAACGTGTGCACTGTCAACATGGGCACTATCCCCATGAGCACTGTCAGCATGTGCACTGTCACTATTTAGCACTGTCACCAGTTGAACTACCACCATGGGCAATGTCACAATGTGCACTATCACTGTGAGCACGGTTACCATGGGGACTGTAACAATGCACAGTGTCACCATCGGTACTGTCCCCATGGGAACTGCCACCAAGTGCACTGTCACCATTAGCACTGTCACCACAAGCACTGCCACCTTGGGAAATGCTATTATGAGCACTGTCACCATGAAAACTGTCGCTATGAGTACTGCCACCATGGGGATTTTCAACATCAGTAGTCACCATGGGTAATGTCACCATTTTCACTGTCATCATGAGCACTATTACCTTGAGCACTATCACCGTGAGCACTCTCACTGTGGTCGCTGTCACCATGAGCACTGTTGCCATGGGTACGGGCACATTGCGGACTGGCACCATGAACCCTGTCACCATGGGCACTAACACTGTAAGCACTCTCACCGTGGTCACTGTGACCATGGGCACTGTTACCATGAGCACTGTCACCATAGGCAATGGTGCCGTGGGCACTGTCACCATGGGCACTGTCATCATGGGCAGTGTCACTATGGGAACTCTAACCAAGGGCACTGCAACCATGGACAATATCACTGTGAGCACTGTCACCATGGGTACTGCAACAAAGATAACTGTCACCGTGAGTACTGTCTGCAGGGTTGTCACCGTGTGCACTGTCACCATGAGAACTGTCAACATGGGCACTTTCACCATTTTTCACTGCCACCCTCTGCTTGTCACCATGGGCACTATTACCGTGAGAACTGTCACCATGCGTCCTGTCATCATTGGCACTGTCACCAAGGACACGGCCTCCATGTGCACAGTTACCATGGTCACTATCACCGTGAGAACCGTCACCATGGGAACTACCAACATGGGCAATGTCATCATGAGCACTTTCACAATGGGAACTGACACCATGGGTACTATCAACGTGCGGACTCTCACCATGGGTACTATCACCATGGGCACTGTCACTGTGAGCACTTTATCCATGAGCACTGTCACCCTGGGTATTGTCACCATGGGCACTATCACCATGAGAGTTGTGAACATGGGAACTCTCACGGTGGACACTTTCACCATGAGCAATGTCACCATGAATACTGTCACGCTGTGTATTGTCACCATGGGCACTGCCACCATGGGCACTCTCACTGTGGTCACTGTCACCATGAGCACTGTCGCCATGGGTACTGGCACAATGTAGATAGGCACCATGAGCACTGTCACCATGGGCACCATCAGTGTGAGCACTCTCACCATGGTCACTGTCACCATGGGCACTGTTACCATGAGCATCGTCACCAAAAGCAATGGCACCATGGGCCCTGTCATCATGGGCAGTGTCACCATGGGCACGCTCACTGTGAGCACTGTTCACCATGGATACTGCCAACATGGGAAATGTCACCGTGAGTACTGCCTCCATGAGTACTGGCTGCATGGGTTGTCACCATGTGCACTGACACCATGAGAACTGTCAGCAAGGGCACTGTCACCATTTTTCACTGCCACCAGGTGCAATGTCACCATGGGCACTATCACCATGGAAAGTATCACCGTGAACACTGTCACCATGAACACTGCAAATGTGTGCAGTGTCACCATGCACACTGTCACCGTAAGGACTATCACTGTAAGCAAAGTCACTATGAGCAATGTCACCATGGGCACTGTCACCATTTTGCACTGCCACCATGTGCACTATCACCTTAGGCACTGTCGCCATGAGCACTTGATCACTGAGTACTGTCACCATGGGTGATATCACCATGGGCACTGTCACCGTGAGAACTATCACCGTGAGCAATGCCATGATGGGCACTGGCGCCGTGGGTCTTTTCACTATTAGCACTGAAACAATGTGCACTATCACTGTGAGAAATCTCAACGTGCTAACTCTCCCCAAGGGCACTGTCACAGAGAGAAAAGTCATCATGGGCACTGTCACAGTCAGTATTCTCACCATGGGCACTCTCATTGTGGGCAATGCCTCCGTGAGCACTATTACCATGAACACTGCTACCGTGAACACTCTCATGATAAGAACTGTCACCAGGGGCACAGACACCATGGGCACTCTCACGGTGTGCACTGTCACCAGGGGCACTGTCACAATGGGCACTGTCACCATGAGCACTGGAACCATGGGCACTCTCACCATGGGCACTATCACCATGAGCAATATCACCATGGGCACTCTCACTATTTTGCACTGCCACCAGATGCACCATGACCATGTGCACTGTCACCATGGGCAGTGTCACCATCGGTAGTCTCACCATGGGCACTGCCACCATGAGCACTGTCACCATGAACACTGCAACTATGTGCAGTGTCACCATGCACACTGACACCGTAAGGACTATCACTGTAAGCAAAGTCACTATGAGCAATGTCACCATGGGCACTGTCACCATTTTGCACTGCCACCAGGTGCAGTGTCACCATAGGCACTTTCACCGTGAGAAATGTGACCGTGCAGAATGTCTCTATGGGCACTGACACCATGGGCATTGTCACTGTGAGCACTGTCACAACGGGCACTATCACCGTGAGAACTCTCATCATGGTAACTTTCGCCATGGGCACATTCACAGTGAGAAGTGTCACCATGGGCACTGTCAGTGTTGGCACTGTTACGATGGGCACTGTCATTGTGGGCACTGTCACCATGGCCACTGCCACCTTGGGCTCTGTCACGATGGACACTGTAATAAGACCCATTATCACCGTGGGCACTGTCACCATGGCCACTATCACCATGAGCACTGTCAGCATGTGCACTGTCACTATTTAGCACTGTCACCAGGTGAACTACCAACATGGGAACTGTCACGATGTGCACTATCACCATGAGCAGGGTTACCATGGGCATTGTAACAAGGCACAGTGTCACCATCTGTACTGTACCCATGGGAACTGCCACCAAGAGCACTGTCACCATTAGCACTGTCACCACGAGGACTGCCTCCTTGGGCAATGCTATTATGACCACTGTCACCATTAGATTGTCGCTATGAGAACTGCCACCATGGGTATTTTCAACATGAGTACTGTCACCATGGGTATTGTCACCATTTACACTGTCACCGTGAGCACTATTACCGTGAGCTCTATCACAGTGAGCACTCTCACTGTGGTCAGTGTCACTATGACCACTGTTGCCATGGGTACTGGCACAATGCGAACAGGCACAATGAGCCCTGTCACCATGGGCACTATCAGTGTGAGCACTCTCAACATGGTCACTGTCACCATGGGCACTGTTACCATGAGCACTGTCACCATAGGCAATGGCGCCGTGGGAACTTTCACCATGGGCATTGTCATCATGGGCAGTGTCACCATGGGCACTGTCACCATGGACACTATCACTGTGAGCATTGTCACCACGTGTACAGCTACCATGAGCAGTGTCAGCATCGGTTGTGACCATGGGCACTGTCACAATGAGACTGTCAGCATGGGAACTGTCACGATTTTTCACTGCCATCATGTGCACAACAACCATGTGCACTGTCACCATGGGCACTATCACCGTGAGCACTGTCACCATGAGTACTGTCATCATGGGCACTGTCACCAAGGGCACAGCCACCATGTGCACTGTTAACATGGTCACTATCACCATGAGCACTGTCACCATGGGAACTACCAACATGGGCACGGTCATCATGAGCACTTTCACAATGGGAACTGCCACCATGGGCACTATTAACACGACCACACTCACCATGGGCACTATCACCAAGGGCACTGTCAGTTTCAGCACTATCAGCATGGGTACTGCAACCATGACCACTGTCACCCTAAGCACTGTCCCCATTCTCTGTATCACCATGTGCACTGTCACCATGGGCACTATCACCTTGAGAACTGTCAGCCTGGGCACTGTCACCATGGGTATTGTGACTTTGGGCACTGTCACCATGAGCACTGTCACCTTGGGCACTGGCACAATGTGGACTGTCACCATGAACACTGTCATCATGGGCAGTATCACCATTAGAACTGTCACTGTGGTCACTGACACCATGGCCACTCTCACCGTGAGCACTATCACCGTGAGTGTTGTGACCATGGGCACTTTCACCATGGGCAGTGTACCCATTGACAATTTAACTGTTAGTACTGTCACCATGGACACTATAACTATGGACACTGTCACCGTGGGCTCTGTCACCATGGGCACTTTCACCATGAGCACTGCCACTCTGACCACTCTCATCATAAGAACTGTCACCATGGGCACTTTCACGATGGGCACTTCCAACATTGGCACTATCACCATGAGCACTGTCAACAAGAGCACTGTCGTGGTGGGCAATGTCACCCTGCACAATGTCACCACAAGGACTATCACATTAAGCAATGTCCCCATGGGCACTGTCACCATTTTGCACTGCCACCATGTGCACTATCACCTTAGGCACTGTCACCATGAGCACTTGATCACTGAGTACTGTCACCATGGGTAATATCACCATGGGCACTGTCACCGTGAGAACTATCACCGTGAGCAATACCATGATGCGCACTGGCGCCGTGGGTCTTTTCACTATTAGCACTGAAACAATGTGCGCTATCACTGTGAGAAATGTCACCGTGCTAACTGTCCCCAAGGGCACTGTCACAGAGAGAAAAGTCATCATGGGCACTGTCACAGTCAGTATTCTCACCATGGGCACTCTCATTGTGGGCAATGCCTC